>NW_003101662.1:800513-809718 GCF_000003855.2 Blastomyces gilchristii SLH14081 | reverse complement strand
TTATATTATTTCAGAAAATAAATAAAATAATAATAAATATAAATTAATATAATTAAAGAGAATTTTTGATTTTTTTTATATTAATATAATATTTATTAATTATATAAATTATTATTAAATTTTATTTATTATTTTTTCTTCTTATTTTATATATTAATTATAGTTATTAAATATTTAAATATTTAAATTATTAAATTAATTATACTTTAATTAATTAAATAAATAAATAAAATTTAAAATAAAATTTATATATATTAAATAATTATTTAATATTATATAAAAAATATATTTTTAAATATTATATTTATATTTATTTAATTTAAATCAGATTTTTAAAAAGTTTATACTATAATTTTATACTTTTTAAAATATATAATATTAATTAAAACTCTTTATTTTTATTATTAATATATAAAAATTAATAAAATAAATTAAGTAATAATAATATTATTATATTTAATATAAAATATTATTAATTAAATAAAATTATTTTAAAAAAAATATTATATAATATTATAAAAAAATAAAAATAAAAAAATTATAATTTATTTAATAATTTTATATATATATTATAAAAGATGTAAAGCTTGTGTAATTAAAAGATTACTAACTTGTGAAAAGTTATATTCAGTTTATAAAGGTTAAATTTCAATCTTTCACTGAGATTAGAATCTCATATAACTATACAGACTGTTAAGATAATAACAGAATAATTATTAACATTCTGTAATTAATTTATAGAGAATCTCTGTTAACAGAGTTTTTTCAGTTATAGTTTAAGTTCTAGAACTCTTCACTTCTTCTTCATTTCAAATGTTATTTTAAAATACTTTATCTATTAATCTGATATTATTTTATCTGAACAGTAAATATCTGAGTGTTTATTATTCTTATTAAGAGAATCAGCTTTATTAAGTTATTAAGTAGATTAAAGAGCTGATCTGATTATATCAGAAGCTGTATTCAAACCAGCTTTAAATTAAAAGAGTGTTTTAAAGTGTTTATTAATAAAGCTTTTAAAAGCTTCAGAAGAATATTCACTGACAGAGTATAAGTATAAAGAATTATTATTATTAACTGTAACTAACTCAGTGAAAAGAATATAAGATTGTGAATATATATATAAGTGAGATTGTATTGAATTCATTATCTTAATATTTATTTTTTAAATTCTTAATATTTATTTATTGAATTCTTATCAATATTATTCTCTTTTCTTACTTTTTTACAAATATAATACATTTTCTACAAGTCTCTTTTTTAAGTGAGCAGTAGTATTATTAATTATCAAGATCTTAAATATATTAATACTGATAGAATAAGATGATTTTAACTTCTAATAAGTGTATTAAATGAAGCAGTAGTTAAATAATAATTATATTAATAAGAAATTTTAAATTAACAGTAATTTTATATAAAATCAAGCTCGTATTTTGTGAAAGATGTAAAGCTTGTGTGATTAAAAGATTGCTAGCTTGTGAAAAGTTATATAATGAAAGAATTAGTAAGCCAGATCACATGACCTGATATATATATATATAAATTATTACTGAAAAAATCTTTAAAATTTTTTTTAATAATTAATTTTTTTAAATATTATATATTATTATTTTTTTATATTATTTAACTTAATTTTATATAAATATTTTTTCTTTTTATATATTAAAAATATTTTTAAAATAAAATAAAATTTTATTTAATTATATATTTTAATTTAATATATAAAATTTTATTAATATATATTTTTTATATATATATTTAATTATTAATTATTAATTACTTTTAATTTTAATTTTATATTTTATATATTTTTAAATAAATAATATTATATTTAAATTTAAAATATTATATATTAATAATTTATTTTATATAAATTTTTTTTATAATAAAAAAATAAATTAAACTTAAAATTTTTATTATAATATTAAAATACTTTTTAAATACTATTTTTTAATATTAATTTTAAAATTAGAAATTAAAAAAATAAAATAAATTATTTTTTACACTATGAAATTTAATAAAAAACAGAAAAAAACTAAAAAAAAGAAATAAAGAAAAAACAGAGAAATTATTTAAGAACTGATTAAGAATTAATTTTTAAATACTCAAGCTTTATAAGTTATAAAATAATTGTAATTAAAAAAATTAAAAACATTACAAATCTTTATATTATAATAGTAATCTACTCAATCAATTAGTAATTAATTGATAATTAATTAAGAATTAATTGAAAATTAATCTATTAATTTCCATCTTTACACAGTCTTTACAGAGAACTGCTACTCTCATGTCTCTGATTATTTTTTTCATTTCTTTCAAAAGTAACTGATAATCAGTTAGTAATCAATTCACAATCAATTAATTAACTTTCAAAGTATGATTTTCTATCTCACTGTTATCTTTGTATCAAGATAACTTTAATAATATTATCTTATTCTTTTCTCTCAGAGTGAACAGGTTCACTGTGATATTATTATAAAACTCTAAAGTATTTATTAATCAGTTAAGAATCATTATATAAAAATCAGTTAATAATTAATTTACAAATACTTACTAACAGTCTTATTAATCACTTTCTGCTTAACACAGTCTCTCTGCTGCTTCAGCACTCAGATTCTCTCATACATGTTAATATAATAATAAAAATTATTTATTAATAAGAATTAATGCTATAATTAATTAGTAATCAATCTAGAATCAATCTGAAGTTAATTCTTAAATTCAATAGAAATCTAGTATTGCTGTTCTCAATCTCTTACAGAATCTATTGAATATTGAGATATTAAAACTAGATTTAATATATCTCACTATGCAGAGATTAAAGGCTCAGTCAGATCTTGAAATATACTGATTTTATAGTTATTATATCTGTCAATTATATATTAAATACAGTTGCTGAGATATCTTTTTGTACTTTTCTATCAGAGATAAGTCAGATTGAGAGAGATAATATGAGAGTGAGACTTGACATTGATATCTAGATACACTGAAGACAGATCACAGAGATTACACTTCAGAAGTGACTGTTAATTATATACTTAATATTATCACTGAGATATCTTTTTACATTTTTCTGCTGAGAATGAGTCAGATTAGAAAGAGTGATATGAGAGTGAGACTTAGCACTGATGTTTTGAAACATCAAAGATGAACAGGGTTTTTGCAGAGATCATTTCTCAGATATCTTCATAACTACAGATCAAGAATCTTTCAAAATTGAGAAGATTGATGCATATGGCTAGGTCTCTTCACCTTACAATTTGTATGGCAATTTGGCCCGGGGTTGTGATGTGATAGAGGAGAATGAGGGATAATCCCACACAGAAGTTTTGAACAATGTCTGGTTCACATTTGGCTGGATAACTCCATCATCACACAGGGTATGCAGTCAGTGATGAGGTCAGAATGCTTGTATGATCGAGGGCTTTTCAATGAATCTATCGGCGGGTTCTTATTCGAAAAATCGAGCGAGTTCATAGTGAAGCAGTTGTTGTATAAGAATCTTTAATCTTACTTATTTTATTTATAATATACACTATATATTTATTCAAGAATGATTAAAAGATAGTATATAGCTGTTTTAACAGACTATATCTGATTGATTTCCTTCTCTTTATATTCAGATAATTCTGAATTTAGTCATTTTCTTGTAGCTGCTTGAGTTTCTGATAGAAAGTCTATTAAGTATTTAATTCCTGTCTCAGTTGAGAATAAGAATCTCATATTTAATTGATTTAGATCATACTTCTCTTTCAATCTGACTCTGAGACTATTGTATAATGCACAGTGTATTATAATATACTCAGAATTCTCATTTGTATTGCAGAATGAGCATTCTATTGAGTTAAATCTATCATCAAATCTTTGTATATAAGATTTGAAATAGCCATGTTCTAGTTTCAGCTGTATTATAGATGAGAATATTTTCTTTTTACATTTAATTGAACAAGATTTTCACTTGGATTTTGTTTCAAATCTTGAATAATGTATACTCTTCTTTTGTTTCTGCCAGCTTTTATTTCACTTGTCTAAACAAGATTCTTTTATTTTTCTCTTTATAAAAGATCAGAATATAATTTTTTGAATAGATCTGCTTAATTCTACACTCTTTTTTACAGCTGAATCAGCCAATTCATTGCCATGAATATTCATATAAGTAGGAACTCAGTGTAGATGAATTATCAGCTTTGATATTCTTCTCTTTTAAATTTTTAAAACAGAGTTTAAGATCAGTTCAAGATTCATTTGATCATTATAAATCTGACTATTTCTAAGTCTTTTTAAAGCAGCTTGACTATCAGAGAATACTTATGTCTCTTTCAAACTATTTCCTCTTTTATAAGATTTTATTTCTATGAGTTTGAAAGCTTTCACTATCATAAATAGTTCAGCATCAAAGACTTTAGATTCACAGCCTAGATTTCAGAAATCTGAGATGAAATTGATATTATCTTCAGTATAAGCAATGCCTGTGTCTAATCTATTCAAATTCTCATTTTTTGAGTCATCTGAATAAATCAGAATAGAGTCTTTTATATTAATTGTAGAAATTCTCTTCAAATACTGTTCATATTCTTTCTCTTTTGATAGTTCACTTATTTATAAGTCTATAAGAGATTCAAGCTTTTCTCTTCAGAGAGATAACTTCTCATGATTAACTTTTTCAACATTTAAAGAAGAAAATTAATTTTTAATCAGAGAGTATAGTCTGTACAGTTGAGAAGAAATTTTCTTTGAAGAATTATTTTTATTTCAATCAAGAAATCTATTTCAATCCAGTTCATTTCCAGAGTTAAATGATAAAAATAAAGAAGAGACTCTTTCTCTGATTATATAATTTGAGCTTATCTTTATAACTTTCAGAGCATAGTTTATACAGGCCTTTTCAAATCTAATAGCAGAAGAAGGAATTGAAGCTTCAATTTTCATTGCTTTAATAGAAGATGATTTGAATGCTTTTAGAATTCTTCTCAAGACTCTGTTTTATAGACTTTGAAAGACAGTGAAATTCTCTTGATTATTTCATCAAACTTAAACTTCATAATCAGCTACTGATGTAATACAGGCTATATATAACTGTCTTATAGCCTGAAAGAATAGACCTCTCTCTGTATTTAATAGTCTGATTATGTTGTTTAATAGTCTTTCTGCCTTGATAGTTCTTTGTTGAATGTGATATTTAAAATTCAACTTAGAGTTTAATTATACTTCTAATTATTTAACATTTACACTGAATTTAATCTCTCTATTTAAAAGAGTTAGAGATAGTTCTTTCTTATTGAATCTAGAAAAGAAATGAATTAACTCAGTTTTATTCATATTAAATTGAATTTAATTGATATCTGCTTTAACAAAGATTTTCTTTGCAGCTTCTTTAATCACTTTCAAATTCTCTTTAATATTTTTTAAGCTGTAGACTAGATCAATATTATTCATATAACTCAGAGATTGCACTATTCTTATATTTCTATTTTTTAATAGATATACAGTGTATATTGTAAATAAAATGAGTGAGATTGAAGATTCTTATAATACTTCTATTTTTATCTCAGTCTTATCTTATTTCATTTCATCAAAGAAAAGTTGTATAATTCTTTTAGATATAAAATAGTTAATTCATTTTATTAGAGAAAGTGACAGTTTTAACATCTTCAATGTCTGAATTAACTTTGACTTTGAAATATAATCAAATGCTTCTTTTATATCAATAAAAACTGCAGTTGAGACCAGATCTTCATACTTTACTATTTAAATATTATAAATAACTAAGAGAACAGTGTTAATAGCAGAATACTGTTTTTTATCTCTTATTTATTCACTGAATAAAAGAGAATTACTGATAGAGCTTATAAAAGATAATTAAGTAGCTATTATCTTTTCTAAAACCTTTTCTAGATAGTTCAATAGAGATATTACTCTATATAACTTAGAAATTAAAGTTTTTCTATTAAATTTTATAAGAATCACTTCAGTGACTTCTCTTCAGCATTCAGAATGATATTCATTTTTCAAGAGATTGAAAAAGAGCTTAAAATATTCATTCTTTAAGTAGAAGTATATATTTTGAATAATTAAGTAATTAATTAAATCAGGCCCTGCAGCAGTCTTAACTGAACTTGAGAAGATAGCTGACTCTAATTCATCTTGAGTAAGATCAGGTCATTTCCAGTCATTTTCATTAATATAGTTGAGAAGTGATATATTCTCTTTCTCTGAATCTGAATCTGATGAGTTTTGAAAGAGAGTTCTTATAAAAGCTTGACATTTTTTCTTAAAAGAGTTTGCTGTATATGATTCATTTTAAAACTCATATTCTAAGGTTGAAAGTTTTGCTACACTTCTTGTTTTAGTATAGTTAAAAGCTTTAAAAACTTCTTTTTCTTATACTTCTTCAAGAAATTTATTTTAGCAGTCTGTTTTAGCTTTTTTAATATCTGAAAAATATTCATTTCTGACAGTTTTGAACTCTTTATCAGAAATTATATCATTCTTTTAATCTCTTCTAACAGTAGTCAATTGTTTTCTTTTAGATATGATATTCTTATTTTATCAAGATTTTGAATACTCAGAAGACTTTCTCTTTGAAATATTGTCTTTAATACTTACTAGAATAATAGATGTAATAAGCTTCACTTTATTCTTAAGCATTTCATTTGAGATATCTTGATCAGAATTTCAATACAGCTCACTCTATCTTTCATATTTTAACAGTTTTATGCTTTCTTCAACTGTCTTTCAGTCAGCTTTTTCAAAGTTAAACTGATTAGAGAGAAGAGAGTTTTCACTCATTTATTTCTCACTCAGTTCAATATTAAATTGAATAATCTCATAATCTGATTCTGATGTCTCATTTAAATTAATAAATCAGTTTACAAGTCTTTTTTCTATTAGATTTTATGATATGAAGATTAGATCTATAATAGATTTCTGTTTCATGTCTTTTCTAAAGAATGTTTATTAATCAGACTTATTAACTAAATCTATTGAATACTTAAAGATTTATTTAATCAGATTATCAGCTCTTACTACTCTTTTACATTCTGAATTTCATCAGAGATAATATGCATTGAAATCTTCTATAATTATAGAGTTTCTTGATAAAGTTATATTCAGAAATTCTCTATTAATTATTCAGATATTATTATTTTTCTTCAATGACTTTTCATTATAGATATTTATAAGCTGTATAGTATCAAACTCATTCTCTTTATCTATAATATTATTCATCAGAATATCAGAGTCAGACATGATATTAAATCTTAAATTAAATTAATATCTTGATCTCTTTCTTTCATAGATCACTACTCTTGACTTTATCTCAGACTTTTAAGATAAAAAGCAGTAGTAGCTTGAATAAGAAATGACATATTTTTACTCAGCATTAAAATTCAGCTTCTGAAGCAGTATAAAATTAACTTTTTATTCAAATGTAATTTGAAGATAAGAATAAATACAATTTAAGTTTCTATTCACATTATTTTGAATAAATGTGATTTTTAAAGAGTTTTTAAACTTTTTTTATTGTTTTTATTGTATATTCATACTAAAAGAGAGTAGAGTAGAATCTAATCACTATCATCAGATAGTAGATTATAACTATTCTGAAAAGTAGAAATCTCAACTGCTTATATTATATCTAGTTTATTATCAGAGTCATTTCTCAATTCTCTAATCTTAACAGAAGTTTGAGAATTCAAATTCTATTTACATTTAGCTGAAGAATTGAAGTTTGAAGATTTAGATAGTTGAGAGTTTCTTCTTTTTAAGCTTACAGTTATGAGTTTACTAACTTGACTATTCTCTTCAGTTCTAGATTTACTTTGAGCTTCATCTTTTCTTCAGTTCTTTTGAGTTCTTGAAGTAAACATACATTCTTTTGAGCTAGATGCATGTTTTTCTTTGCAATTAGAGCATTTAAGCAGAGTATATTAACATATTTCATCTCTTTTTGAGCATGTTTCATATTTATACTCACTAGTTTTGTAATCTCTAGTACAGAATGCATATTTTAAGTCTCTGAAATAGAAGATTGCAAAGTGTTCATATCTTTGATAGTTTGAACACTGTGTTTGAGCTTTGAGATTCATTCTTGAGTCTTTGTATTTATGAACTCTTATTTTCAAACCTGCTACTCTTACTTCAGAGATCTTTAACTATTTAAGTGTTTTTATATATACTAGAACAGAGGCATTTCTTCTGCTTTATCTGAACTTAATTGAATTTAGTTATACAGACTCTTTTCTCAGTTGAATAGAGTTATATTCTTCTAATTCATTTTTGAGAAGTAGTATTCCTTCTTCACAGTCAAAAATTTCAACTGAAATATTATAAAGAATGAATTTATCTCACTTTTCATCTCTCTCAGATAGAATTGTTGTGTTTAACAAAGATTCTACTGCTGATTTTCAGAGATTCTCATTCTGAATAAGAAATTCTACACTGAATTCAGACATTGTAGTCAGAATAATAGAGTTTTTAAAGAAGAATGACTCAATTGAAGCTGTAACTAGTTTTTAAACTTTAATATCAGTCATTAACTGAGAAAAGAACTGCTGATTAATTTCATTTCTGATTCTGAAAATGAGATTTAAGTTTAGCTTGTTTCTTTGCAAGATATTCTGATTTAAGACTTTGAGAATAAGTCTTCTATTTCTGAAGATTTGAAAGTTTTTCTTCTTTTATATTTTTTTCTTCACTTTTCTATCAATAGAAGTATGAGCATTATTCTTCTCAGTTTTCTCAGGATTTTGAGCATATTTTAAGATAGCAGATTTAGAGACAGCAGATTCAGCTGTTTAAGCATATGTTTTCTTCTGATTTAAAGAAGAAGAAGAAGTAGAAAAGAAGAAAGAAGAGTAAGATAAGAAGTCAGTAATTGTACTAGAAATTTTCAATATTTTTTGAACTGTGTTTGAAATTTCAAGTTTGAACTTGATCATCTTCTGTAGTTGTCTAGTCTGAGTATGAAGAATTAACAGAACTTCTTCATTTATCTTACTCAGACACTGCTTTCTAAGAATCTTACTTACTTTTTCAAGTTTCTGTATTTCAAGAACTTATTATTTCTCTATTTCTTCTTTCTTTCTTCTCTTCAGAATTTCAATCTTAGAAATAGTATTTGAGAAAGCATCTTTTTTTCACATCAACTGAGTGTATTTTTGAACTTATTATTCTTACTCAATGAAAAGTTGATCAGACTATTTCA
>NW_003101662.1:743414-799293 GCF_000003855.2 Blastomyces gilchristii SLH14081 | reverse complement strand
ATGGGCCAGATTGAAAAGAGTGATATGAGAGTGAGACTTGATGTTAATGTTTTGAAACATCAAAGATGAACAGGGTTTTCACAGAGATTGCTTCTCAGATATCTTCACAATTACAGATCAGAGATCTTTCAAAATTGAGAAGATTGACACATATGACTAGGTCTCTTCACCTTACAATTTGTATGGCAATCTGGCCCGGGGTTGTGGTGTGATAGGGGAGAATGAGGGATACTCTCACACAGAAGTTTTGAACAATGTCTGATTCACATTTGGCTGAATAACTTCATCACCACACAGGGTATGCAGTCAGTGATGAGGTCAAAATGCTCATATAATCAAGGGCTTTTCAATGAATCTATCAGCAGGTTCTTATTCGAAAAATCGAGCGAGTTTGTAGTGAAGCGGTTGAGATGTTAATCTCATTACATAATCATGACTCTGACCTCACATAATACAGTAATAATCAGTTAATAATTGACTTTCAATCTTTTAATTCACTTATTTATTCAGCTTATTAATTAATTAAAGCATGTATAGCTGATTCATAATTAATTAAATAAACAGATAAATTCATATAGAATATAAAGAGATATTTTACAGAATTTTAAAATATATCAAGATAAAAATATTTAATAATTAATTTTAAATTAATTTTGAATTGATTCTGAATTGATTCTGAATTAATTATAGTAATAAAAATAGATTCAATCTATATATTTAAGTAATTAATAATTGATTGAAAATCAGTTGATAATCAATTCAGTATAAATTATATAAATACTTACTTTAGTATTAAATTCAAGAATAATTTCAGTATTAAATTGATTTTGAATTGATTTTAAATTAATTCTGAATTAATTGTTAATTAATTATAGTAATAAAATAAATTCAATCTATATATTTAAGTAATTAACAATTGATTGAAAATCAGTTAATAATCAATTCAGTGTAAATTATATAAATACTTACTTTATTATTAAATTCAAGAATAATTTCAGTATTAAATTGATTTTAAATTGATTTTGAATTGATTATAGAATTGATGATAAATAATTGAGTAGTTTCAAATTACAAGAAAAGATGTATTGAGCGAGGTCAGGTAGTGGCACAGGCCACATTTGCAAGGTCAGCTTACATAACGAGGTCAAGTGGCGCACTTAGCGAGGTCAAGTTTTCTGCTTGCCTGGGGCGGATGGTAGTACATACTCATTAAAAGTACTTGCACTAGATCTATCCTCTATCTCCTCATAATATTGATTTTTCATATTTCTCAGGAATCTATCTCTTTCTAGCTTTTTCTTCTAATTCTAATTATCTCTAAGTCTCTACAGTAAGAAACTGAATGTTGAGAGGAAGAGTATAGCAGAATGCAGATATTGAGACTGTATTAGGGGAAACGATGACTAAGAAGGCAATTACTACACACACCACATAGCGGGTGGGTGGAAGTTCATATTAAGCTAGCACCAAGGGTATCAATAGCTATATAAAATACAACTCTAATTCACGCTCTATGTTTCGACAAGCTCCAAATTTTTCCTTTTTTCTTCGAGCCGGGTAGGGAAATACAAAAGTGGGATGAACGCTCTTATGGATGCTAACATGCAAAAAAGAATGGTGTTCTAATAGTTCTGCAAAAGAGTAGAAAATAAAAGTCAAGGGAGGGTTGTGGAACGGTATGTGATATACCTATCTATATTCAATGTTCGGGAATTAACTTCGCCTTTTGGCCATTCAATAACCCCCCTCCCTGCGGCCCCGAAACCACTGAACTCGGCCGGTTTAACTGATTGCCATATCATTTCGAGTCGATGTAGATTTATCTACGGTAAACAGTAAAACGATATAATTCGATTTCACCGTGTAAGGTTATCAAGATAGATATCTCCGTACTCTTCTCGGTCGACGTCTGATACCGTTCCGTCTGGCGAGATGGCGCCCGCTTTTTGGGCTTTCTCATGCACTACAAGCGTAGCGTGAGACCGAGGAGTAGCAACGCTCAGCCCATCACAAGGTTGGGTTTGAGAATATGAGAACGACAAGGGGTTGCATGAATACCCAAATCCATCGTTCTCAGGAAACGCCCCAAAACTCTGCTGCGAAGCAGATCCATAAAAGTATTGGGCTGAGTATCGACCTTCTTCGACAGATTGCTGTCCAGCCCAGTTGCTATGGCCGGCATGGGCTTCAACCCGTCCATTAGAATTCATGATAGGCTCGACATTCTCTTTTCCAATGGTGCATTCCGGAATAGCAGTGGGCCGGGTATGGCTGTATGGCTTGGATGCGTGAAACTGGTAATTGCTCGAGGCACCAGACGGATGAAATAGACGAGGGCCTGTAAAAGTGCCAAGTGAGGGCTTGGCATCGTGTGCAGCATTCGCGGCATCTATTGTACCGTCCCCTCCACGGGAGATGGCCTCACGAAAGGCCGCCTGCACCTGTTCCTTGTTGTCGTTGAAGATTGCAAATCCAAGACGAGACTTTTGCTCATAGTCAGTAAACGTTAACTTGAAGTCTTCATCCCCCGCAGCGTAATGGCTACCGAAATACTGTAGGGAACGGCTTGTGGGAGAGCCATCAAGAAGGGGCAATGCGTGTCTGGATAACTCCTCCAGAGAATCGGTGTGGCGACGACGATCCGCTTTGGTTGGCTTTCTCCGTTGGCCTCTTAGATTGAAGAGGTTAGTGCTTGACTGAGCAAGCGGGCGTCGTCTGGGTCGTGGTATTCGCTTAGGAATCGGAGTTTCCCCGGTGAGAGGGCTACTGTCTTCGACTTCCCCCGAGATGGGGCGCTCCCGACGCAGTGTTCCTCCTGGAGAGAAAACCAATTCTGTCGCTTCAACATCTTCAGATGTCTTTTCCATTTGTTTCAAAATGCTGATATCCTTTTTCTGATTTCTTTTCTTCCTCATTTGTTCGGTAGCCGAGTCAAAAATATCCATACCAGGCCATAAAATACCTTTAAGCCTCGTGGCTTCATCCCTTTTTGCTGGAGATTCCTCATAATCGTCGTCAGCGGCATACTCTGGTGAACCATTGTCCACAAACGGGTCAGGAGTGACCGGGCGTCTTGGTCGACGCAGCGTAGAAGTACGAGAGTTATCAGATTGTTCAGCCCAAGGTCTCTTCCGTCGGCCAGCAGGACTAATCTCTTCGGATGCTGAGGAATCAGACACCGGTTTCCAACCAATCGTATTTTCTGTTGAAGTAGTTAACAGCAGGCTAGGATGGCACCTAGGCCACAGCGGGGCACTTGGAGCTTGTGCTTTTATAGAAGCAGTATTTGCAGCAGCGGTATGCCGTGGAGCTTCTTGGATGTGAGTGTGACTGTTGTCGGCAGCAATGTATGGGAGAGACATCCGCGGATCTAAGTAATCCGGGAGATGACTAGTGCTAGCTGGCTGTTCAGGGGGTTTGGGGGCCGAACGACTGTCCCTCACTTTGGAGGGTTTGCGAATGGACGAGGCATTTCCAACAGGGGCAGAGTTGGAATTACTCTTCTTGGCTTCCTTAGTGAGCATGCGTTCTGAAAGCAAGCCAGCAAGGTTATGCTCTTTGTACCACTGGTCATAGGCAGCTAACAATTCGCCAGCTTCAGGCTCCTGGTGACTTCTCACCTGGAGCTTGAAGTAGTGGGAGAGATGACCCTTGGAGCTAACATGGGTCAGGAGGTGTGACACATCACTGAAATTGGGCTTCCTGGGGCATATAATGCATTTGAGAATAGAAGAAGGCATGATTTTTTCGAAGATGATAACTGAACGGTCCACGGAGAAAAGTCCGTGGAAGGGAATATGGCAACAACAGAGAGAACAGGCAGCCTAGCTTAACACAGATACACAGGCACCGCAGAGACAGTAGAAAACAGAGAGGGACGAAAAAGGGGCTACAGAAGCAGCAATTGGGAGATATAGATGCACCTCAGTGATAGAAATGAACAACAGAACGGTCTCTCTTCGCGGCTGGTTGAGGGCGGTAGAAGAGAGGTTGAGAAGGTGAGGTTGAAGAGTTGACGAGAGAGACAGCGAAGTTGGGATGTTTTGTCGTTGAGGAACAGCAAACATCCAGGGGAGGCAAGTGCAGTCATGGGAGGGAACATGAAAACAGTATCGTATTTTGATATACGTAGGTTAGAGATAAGAGAATGGCGTGGTAATACCGCGGTATTACCAGAATGGAAAAATTGAGAGGGCAAGAACAGAAAAAAAAATGGAACTTCCGCCCAGAGGATGGAAGCCATCGAAAGGGAAGGTGATGATATTCACAAGGCCCACTGGGTTGTATGTATATCAACAAAGGTGACTGTATTGTTTATATAGGGGAATAGGTGAGGTGGGTTTTACGTTGTTCTTGTTTTTTCCTTAATGTTCTCTGGTTCCTATAACCTCGACGTGAGTGCGATCCGAGGTGACAAGAAGCGGATAAAAAACCACGCAGATATTTGTTTTTCTCCTGCCTTGTATCCCAATGCCTATCGTGTATCAGGTAATGGGTTATTAGATTGCGGGAGGTCGCTGTTATGCTCCTTTTTTTGTTTGGGACAAGGAATGGCTCGTGGAATAAATAATACAGCGCTTCTCTCAGCGACTCTTAGATAAAAAAGAATTGCCTACTCGAAGCTACTAGACACATTACATATACCACGAACATATTATTTCCCTAACACCCTGCTGGTGACTGCTTTGGGCATACAACTTTTTTACCTATCAGATGGTGTTCCCAAAAAAAAAAAAAAAGAAGAAAGATAGGGGGGGCAGAACAACGTACTAGATCGGATCGACCTCCTCGAGGCCAGGATATTTCAGTAAGCTCAGGCCAGCGATCCCAAAAACGGTATGGAACACATCAACCATATCTCCTGGTCGATCTGCTATCCCACCTTCACCTGGGTCCTATATTTTCTTTCTCAATGACAAGTTCGCGCGGGTCTTCAGCAAAAATAGATATGAGTTCAACCTACCTGGCAACGGAGAATGAAGGCAGCCAGCTTGGCTCCATCAATCCAATGAAGCCTGCCAATCATAGCTAGACTACTTGCCACCCACCAGCTGTAGCAGACATCCTCTAGCTTCTCCGGTCGACCATTCAGCCCACCGTTATCCAGCTGTCTCTCACTTAGCCAACCACCCAATCGGTCCACATCGACCAAGTCAAGGCGGCCAGCAATCGCCAAGGCTCCAACGCAAGTAAATATCTGACCCGCATGGGACTCTGCCCCTGGACGAACTCCGAACCCGCCATCAAAATTCGCACATGACTGTAGATAGGCTACGGCTTTGGGAACATCGACAAGGTGAAGGAGACCCAATAAGGACAAGGCGTTAAGCGCACCGTAGAGGAAACGTGTGTCTATCTCCCCCCATTCGTCGCCCTTGAACGTTCCCGTAGAACGATCCTGAAGATTCGCAATAACTAGAGGGGGGGAAACAAAGGAAAGGGGAAAAGAATTAGCCGGCGCAGTTCCCGTAGAAGTCCACAAATCATCCAAGATATATATGGCCATACATGAGCCCACTTTCTCCTTCCCTCCCCGGCCCTGCTTCTCCAATTCATCGACGGCATCAATCGTCACGAGGATCTGAACCGCACTAACAGTATATAGCATGTGAGCGTCATGACCCGGGGCGGCACCAAAGCCGCCACTGTCATGCTGGCAGCTTAGAACGAAGGCAATAGTCTCGTCGCGGGGCAATGTCTCGGGATGCCCAAGCAAATGGAGCGCGGTCAGACCCCAGTAAACTCCATTCAAACGCAGGTGTTCTGTAAGCCAGTATTCCAATTCATCTTTCCGCTGGTGAAGAGCTAATTGTTAACAACACAATAACTTGCGAAAACAACTCTGGTATCGGCATGTGGAAATAAAAGAGTCTTAAAAAGGCAGTACGCACTGTGTCAAGGCGTTTGATGTAGTCTACATGTTTCTGCACACAGAGCTCCCCGCCTACGGAGTCTAGCGCACCACCCCTCCCAGGGCCTGAAACTAAAGACATCGGTACGGACAAGCGGCCTAAAAAACACACAAGTCAAGCGGCAGGGGAACTTGAGGTTAGTCTGAAGTAAGAAAGAGAAAAAAAAAAAGGAAGAAGTGCTTCCAGAATGGAATGGAGAAAGTTATTTTTAAGTTCAACAAATGCCATTCAGTGGACCAGGCTCCTGCTTATGGTTTTCTTTTTGTTTTAACTCCGTGCCTGGGGACCTGGGTAGGTTATCAGAGCATGCGACAATTCATAACGTCCATAATTATAAACGGGTCAGTAGGCGTACATATACATTAGGGGGAGGTTGATGGAGGGAATGTATTTTTTTTTTTTACAAGGAATTCAGCCCCCTGGTCCGATTCTCCGGAACAACAAAGGTCCGAGCCCTTGGACTTGGCAATCATCATTTTGACGCGATGATGATGATGACGATAATGATGATTGAGACAAATATGCTACAGAACCAGAAAGTCGTATGTCCACGCACAAAATTCACCACTCATTATCCCCATGAGATGGGATGGGATGGGATCGGATATAATATAAGAGGGGCAACAACAGCGCGAAAGCCCTGCATTTCTGTAGTCTTTGTGCATATTCTCCCTTCCGTACCCCTGGTCAAAAATAAGTCCCTGCACTCTTCAGCAGCAGTGCTACTTATGAAGGGTACTGCATCGAAAAAACACACTGCAGTACGTTACCAGTAACTGTTGGATGTGGCAGGCGAATCGCCCGCCAAATACCCGATGACGTCTGTCTAGTACTTCTTAGAAATTGGGATCTTGGGCGGCAACGAGCGCCACCCCGGATTAGGGCCCACCGATTTTCATGGATGGCTTTTACCGCGCTCTGCTTTGGGGGAGAGGGAGAATGGGATGCTTGAAGTTACCGTTTGCTTGTGACCAAATCTGAATCATCTTTGCAACATCTACCAGGTGTGAATATATCGGATCGTCATGCGGGAGATTTCGTCACTTATATGACTTTGAGCAAGGAAGTGTTGCGTAAGTTCATGCATTTGGAGTACAACCACACACGATACCTATGTAACCATTGAAAACACACTCGTCAATGCACCGGACTACGACGGGACAGAGGGAGCCGAAAATCCCTTCCATGGGTGTAAGGGGCACGTATACTCCCCGTATGGAGGTTCAACGAGTGGTTTTCGAGTTCGAGCCTAAGGACTTGGCCAATAATTTAACGGATTGAAGTTATTCATCAGTCCACTCATTATTTAGATTTAAAGGCTTGGGCGCTATTTTTATATCTTCTTTCTTGCATTTCCCTTCCCCTTACCCAGGATCAGTGTTCCCAGGTATTTACCTCGCGGGTGGGGGGGAAGAGGTTTTAACGGTAACCTAAACCTAGAAGAGCGGTGACATGAACGAAACAACATCACCTCAACGGAATAACTAATGCAGAGACATGTGCGGAAGTACCCCGAATTTCCCCCCTCTTGCGAGTTACCACTGCCATCAGAGGTACCACGCAGACTCATGCAGTGCGGCCCCCCTCTCTTCCTTGATGCAGTATATACCTGTATGTACAGTACATAAGTGGTACTGTACATACAGGACAGTTGATGCAGTTACTGGGGTAAAACGGCTGTAGTAGGTCGAGTTTTAACCGCCGAGCAAGGGCAGCGATTCCCCTATCCCCATTGTTGTTGAATGATGGAGAAATCTACGGGTACAGGTAAGGTTGGGAGGTGTAGGGACACGTATACAAACCGCGCTACTGGATATTCCTTCCCCCTGAATGCGTTCCGTTTGAGTTATTTTATATCACTCAACGAATAAAATAAATATAAATATAAATAAATATAAATATAAAAATAAATAAAAAAAAAAAAAAAAAAAAAAAAAAAAAAAAATTGACGCAGGATTTTAGATGGAAGGTCCACATAGTGTATCCCGGTACCTGAAAACTTCCTGTCCTAGGTCGCATCTATTAGGATATGAGGTACATGTATGTGTACATGTACAGGCTACAGTTTGAAAAGGAAACCAGCAAAGGGGCGCAACTCAATTGAAGAAGCTTGATTGGAATATTTGCAGAGACTTGGCTAACGCAGCGAGTATGCTTCGGTAGTAGCAAACGAGCCAAGCTTCTTTGAAATGATATCTTTCTTCTCACCAAACTCATTCTCATTTAATGTTCGTTCGTTATTGATTGGCGATGATATTCCCAGCGTCTCTTCAACTTTCAAGAGTCAAGCATAGGATAGGACGAGACCGACGATTCGCCTACTAAACAAGTGCTGCACCGAGCCCCGTGGTAACCATCGACTTAGCGAATGGATGGCCCGTTATTTAACTATCTGGCCCAGGATGGGGGGATGGGGGTGGGTGAGTGGGTTCTTCCGCCCGACCGACCAGCAACGGCGTCAGGATATCATTTATCATTATTCCTTATTATTAAATATTCTATTCCTCCTGTCTTGCACTGGTTTCGTGGGATGATGGGGTAATAATAATAAGAACCAACAACTCTTTGAAGTCAGGATCCAAAATGGTTTGGATAGGCAAGAGGAGACAGGACACCATATTACGGACGGTACTCCGTAGGTGTTGCAGAGGAAGTGAGTGTGTGTTTTGCGTGGCCTTTACGCAGGTCCGAGATTCCCTGCGCGCGAGAGCCCCTGGAGCCCCCTGGAACTTGGAAGCCCTGGCCATCCATCCCAAGGGGAGGGAGGGGAGATAGTTAACTATGCCCCTAACTAACTACATTAGATGGTTAGAGCGGACAGTTTTCTCCAGCATTTTGCTGTCTTTCATTATCTTTACACTTGCTAAATTCGAATCGATAACCACACTTCAAAGGTATATACGATACGTAGCGCAGCGTACGTAGGATGATGTCTCTCTGTAAAGCTAGCTATTAATAGCAAAAGTGTACTCCGTACTCCGTAGTGTGCTTGCCTTGCCGTTAGGAGGAGGAGAGGGTTCGGAATCCAGGTACCGCCCGGATCGGGCCTAGGCGATGTCTCTGTTATAGCGCCAGGGAAGGGAGCCAGTTAACCACACGTGGGCGGACGCTTAACTCCACCGCCAGCAGGTATGTTGGTATGAACCCACTGACACTGACCACTTGACGACTACTCATTAGTACTGACCACTGACCACTGACCAACTACGGAGTACGGAGTAACTACGCAGTAACTAATAATGACCACTAACTAATAACTAATGACCGCTAACCCACTGACCACTGACCCGCCACAACCATCACGACATCCGCATCAAATCCATTCCATCAGGCTTGGCTGGGCTGGCGGTCTGGTCTACTCTACTCCGTACTGTACTGCGTATATCTCCTCTCCACCGCACCGGCGCAGCATCATCTTCTTCTTCTTCATCCTCCCTTCCATCCCACCCTTCTTTTGTTCTTCATGTCTTTCTTTCTTTCTTTATTTTTTTTGGTTTTTCTTCCTCCTTTTTGTTCTCTTCCAATAATCCCCCATCTTTCCTCCTCCTTCTCTCCGTCTCTCCGTCTCTCTCGTCTCGTCCACTGTCTCACATTATCCGACTCACTGAAGGACAGACGAACTGACCCTTGTGGACCGACCACCTCGTTTGTTGTAACCCAACATTCCAAGTAACTCACTCTGCCCTGCTTCTGCTTGTCCTTTGTCCGCCTCCAGAGTCCTACAACTACCAACTCGCAACAGCAATCCCTTCCTCGACCACCTCCTCTTAACATCGTCCTTTTGTCCGACTCTTTCTCTCTCGCTCTCGCACTCTCCTCTCGTTCCCTCTGTGCTCATAGACAGACGTAGAAAGACAAAACACAAGACGCATAAAGATCACATACGGGCTAGATATTTAATCCTCTCCTACCTTTTACCTGCATAAGAACGGCCCCAGAACCGGTTTGCTGTATGTATGTATGCTTCTTGCTTGCCTCGGTTTCCATTTCCCTTCGACGCCCGTGTCCGCCCTTCCTTTCATTGTTGTCGCGCATCACTTTTACGGCTACACGCAGCTTTCCTGCCTGGCTCCTCTCCTGTACCTGGATGAAGCATCTAAGCAATAATCTATCTATCTTGTTCGTTGCCTGTGATTTAATTTGATTTGATTGGTTGGTTGATTGATCGCTCGATTGATTGATCGCTCGATTGATTGATTGGTTCCCTACTCGCCTCTGTCCAACTTAGTTACTTTTGCATCTCTCAATCTCTTCTCCTCTCTCATCCAACCTCATCTCACTTGTCTCTGCTTCCTGCGGCCGCTCGCCTCGATAATAATAATATTTCCCTCCCGCCATTTGCCGCAGGATGCGCCCTCGCCCTAGACTAACCCTGTATTTTATTTTATTTTATTGCATTGCGGTTCTCCATTCTGGTGTGCGTCGTTTAGGTTTTTGTTGGGTTTCCAATTCGCTTTGTATCGCAAAACTAATACACTCGTCGCACAACCAGCAGCCTCGTGCAACATCATCGATTCCCTTTTTCTTCCCATCTTTCTTATCCGACTCCCTTTCGAAAGCCCCGAATGCGTTTACTTACCTGCAATTAACCTTATCAACAACAAAATTAAGACGGATATCCCTAAGACCTCTTCCAGGGTTGCGCAGCGTGGCTTGGATTAAATTCAACCGTTTCACTTCGCAACCGGCTTTTGGACGCTGCAGCGCCGCTGGGGGGGGGGAAGGAAATCACTCGCAGGTTCATCCAGGGTAGTCCACGTTGCAGTGCCCTCCATCTGAGGGCATTGGTGGGGACGAAATAGGAGATCACAGCGTGTTCTGTGACGTCTTATTAAAAAGGGTCTTAAAACGTAAGTAATATCCGTTTACTTATGTTTCCCTAATTTTATTTTATGACCTGCGTATATATATATATATATGTGTATATGTATATAGAAGATAGCTTTGTATATATCTACATCGCTATGGTCCTCTTGTTTTTTGGATTGTTGTCTTGCTTGGTGACAGAAGTGCCTTCTCGCAACCTAGCCCGCAATCATGGCTAACTCACAAAGTTCACAACAGGACGGGCCGTCTTCATCATCTATCGTACCGGCCGTGCTGATTTACTCCCGCCTCCCGTTCTCTTACTGTCCACCGTCTTACGGGTTTCCTCAAGGGAAAGCTGAGAGGTTCTTCTTTCCCGACTCCCACTTACCCATCCTCACAAAGCCTACCCGAAACAGCAATATTCCATTGGTAACAATGGCAAAAAAAAAGACATCCCAAGCTCCCCATTTAGAGCTGGGATCGTCCAACTTCAATGAACTCTCTCAGAACCCCCGCTCGCCATTGAGCCCCCTAAGCCCCACATCACCCAGGTCTCCTACGTCTCCATATTCCAGAGGGTCTGTAATGAGGCCTTTGACGGGGAAAACTTCGCCTGGCTCCCTATCACCAAATGCTTCTGCTGTTGAAGAGAACAATGAAGTGCCACAAACGCCAGGTATAACCGCAATCCCGCAATATCCACCTTCTCCCAAAGAATCCACTAAGCATGGACGAGACCCGTCGCGTTCGTTCTTCTCCAACCTCAAGGCATCCAAGTCAAGCCAAAGGCTTCAATCGTCGGATGGTCCCGATAAACAGACGGCTGATGGCAAACCCCCACCAAGTCGAGGTAGTTCGAAGGATAGGGCAGTGAATATATCTAGTCGGGGACGGAATGGTTCCTCTGTGGATTCACCAACTTCCTCCGGTCGTGCTGAAAGAACAAATGGTGGGGAAATATTCCGCCTTTCTTTGTTTCTCCCCCTCTCTTTTTCTTTCTTTGCTGCTTTATGTGCAAAAGCAAAGTGATAAAGAGGCGAAAAAGTGCATGAAAGCTGACTATGAGGTATATTTTAGGCAACCGGAATGACGATCAATCTCTACGCAAGGAAAGCGTAACTGATTACAATTTAGCGTTCAAAAAAAGCAAACCTCGTTTCGCCAACATTCTAACTCGGTCACGATCCATTAGAATGGACGATTCCTATGCCACTGGTAAAAACCATCCACCTTCGCGACGACCATCTTACGGTTTACTACGTCTAGAGGAAATCAGCAGAAGCAGCAATAATACCCAACCGCCATTGAAAACCGCCCCATTACAACCAGACAAAATGTTCAAGGAGGTGATGGGTTCCTCCGTCAGAAACCGATCAGCCGACCGCCCAGCAGCTGATCACTCCCCTTCCAAATCCCAGCGACATCTAGGACACGGAGGCTCACTGACATCCTCTTCGTCGCTGAGCCAGGTCTCCGGCGCGTCGCTATTCAACAATCTAAAGCAAACATCCAGCGGCGCGGCTGACCGTCTGGGCAAAGCCGGGAAGGGATTTTTCGGTAAAATCACTAGGAGTGGGAGTAGCAATGAACGGGAGTTCCCTGTAGATGACACGTATACCTGCCGAGTCATTAATCTTCCGCTGGTGGAGCAAACTCGGCGGACGCGGATTTCGAAACGGTTAGAAGCATCGAAAGATAAAACTGAGTATTGGATGCCGGCTCTGCCGTGGAGATGTATCGAGTATGTTACTTTTCTTCGTCAGATAGCCCTTTGGTCGATGTCCTTCACTAACATAGTTTGCCAGTTATTTAAATTTTAAGGGGTGTGAGGAGGAGGGCCTTTATCGAGTCCCAGGAAGTGGAAAGGATGTTAAGCATTGGCAGAGGAGGTTTGATACAGGTATGTTTTGCTTCCTTTATTCTAAGGCATCTGATCATTTTGTACTAACTGGTTTCGTTTTTACTTTGAAGAATACGACATTAATCTATTTGACGAACCGGACCTATACGATATCAACACGATTGGATCGATGTTCAAGGCATGGCTCCGCGAGCTACCTGATGAAATCTTTCCCAAAGCAACGCAGGCTATGATCGCAGAAAAGTGCGCGGGTGCTACAACCGCCCCGCAAATGCTCAAGGACGAGTTATCCAAACTTCCTCCCTTCAACTACTACCTCCTCTTCGCCATAACCTGCCACCTAAGCCTCCTGCACTCCTACGTCGACAAGAACAAAATGGACTATCGCAACCTCTGCATCTGCTTCCAGCCATGTATGAAAATCGACGGCTTCTGTTTCCAGTTCCTCGTCTGCGACTGGAAGAATTGCTGGCAGGGCTGCTGGACGGAGAAGGAGTATCTGGCAATCGAACTCGAGGTGGAAAGGAAGGCTCTTACTGAAGCCCAGGAGGGTACGAACGCAAAGGAGACGGTTGTTGATGACAGAGCCGTTTCGTCGTCAGGTAGCAGTAGCCAGGCTCCAAATACAACCACTACAACCACCACAGCCAACAGCAATAACAACAGCACCAGCACCAGCACCAGCAACACGAACAACAACAACAACAACAACAACAACAACAACAACAACAATAACAATACCAACGCGGCCCCCATTGGCAGCAGGACGCAGACATCCAACCGCTCAACGAGCCCGAGACGCGGACGAAAACAAGCACCACCAAGTATTAACAGCTCGCATTCACGTTCTGCATCTCAGCTACCTGAGCTTGGGCCACCACTGTCGCCTATGAAGATTTAGAGCCACTTCTTTCTAAAGGGATATAGAGATAAAGTAGTATATTAGAGCAAACCGGACGTATGAAAATGCGAATCTGTTTTTGATCAAATGAGATGGATAGTTGTTGTTTTTGGACGAGGATCACTCCCTGGAATATTGAATCCCCAGGACAGAAGCCAACTGGATTTCTAGAAGAAGAAATGGAGTTGAATTGAAGGCCTTGTGGGAATGTCACATTTTCTATCACCAACTGCACCCATACCTTTCCTCAAACACAATACTCAAGAGGAGGCATGATGTTGCAGTTTCTTCAGAATGCTGTGTGTAAAATCATCATACAAATGCATTTTTACATCTACATTCAAAATTTCTGCTAGTCTTTGCACGGGAGTTTTTATTTTATTTTATTTTATTTTAATTTTTAATTCTACCTCGCTGTAATGCACTCACTCTGAGCGAGTTTGTTTGGTTGTGATTCTCTTTTTCTTTTCTTCTATTTTTCTATCTTGGTTTCCAACTTGCAAGCAACATCTCAGAGCTATCTTTTATTCTATTCTTGGGAGTTGCACTTACAGTTTGCATTCTAATCTTGTTTTGCTTCTTTCTGTCTGTTCCTTTGTTGTTCTCCGGGCTCTCCTGAAGCATGCTCTGGCGCTTAAAGTGAGGTTTTTTATTCCCCTGATACTTTTAGTTTGTCGATTTTCAGTCTGTCGGCCTTGTGCGAATCATCCTTCATTGCCGTCTCTCATTCGATTCTACTGCCCTTGCTTTCTACGCCTACATATAGGTTTCTTTGTCGGCTTTCTGAGTGTTCCCTGGCTGCCCTGCCCTTCTTTTGAACCGGTTCGCCCGTTCTGGCCCTTCTTGACTCCCTTTTTACAGGTCCTGGCTTTGGCATTACATTACAGCGTCATCATGTAGCATTTTTTCCCTCCCTTTTTCCATTCCTTTTTTTAATCCCATTCCCCCTTCTGTTTAAGCCTTTTATATTTCATTCTTCTCTTTTCCCTTCCTTACTTTTTCCTACCTGATGGCTTTTTCTTATTCATTTCTCACTCTATATATTTGCCTTAGCTCATCAACTTTGGCACCGGTGTTTATGAAATGTTTTACTTGGGTTTGCAGATGTAACTGTATAAATATCTTGTTGTTAGGCATGCATTCTGATTTATGTTAACATTTGCTGAACTGAAAGTAAAAGGGGAAATTGGCATCCATGAAGTTAAATAGCTATCTATGTAATTAGGTTCTGGTAAGCTCCTTTCAATAGAATATACTTTATTCTGCTCAGTTCAGACGGACAACTCCGTCTAGCAAAGCTTCCCCTTTACAAAAAAATCCACTAGGACGTTCGGACGACGATATCTTAGCTCCCTGGATATATTTAGTTCACCGAGGAGCATATAATGATTTGCCCTCAAGTGCACACGGCGATGAGAGAAAAGAAGAAACATGGTAGAGAGATGTGTATACAGAGAGACACCCGGCATAAAACCAAACAAAAACGCCAAGCGACCTTTTAAAAAATTAAAAAATTAAAAAAATAAAAGACATCAGAGTTCCCAGCCAACCCCGCCCCGCCCCGCCCCATTCCATTTTATTTATTCCTTCAATTCGCCAATAAACAATTGGAATGCCACAACAGCATGGCCCGTCACCGCACACACTGGATCGGATCTATCACCCCTGCGTACGCCCCGCTCTTCGCTCATTAGCTCTCATCCGCCTCTCATTCCTCCGTATCCGCTCAACCCTCTCCCGCCTCCCCTGCCCTCTAATCCCCTTCCCCTCGCTACTCAACCCTTCCTCCTTCTTCCACATCTTCTCATCAACCTCCACAAGCCAGTCGTTCTCCCCGCTCTTGTTCTTCCCCTTATACCCCCACCGCGGCACCCACTCGCCGCTCGCCTCGTCGTAGACTAACTTCTTCCTACGCTCCGCCTCCGCACTCCCGCCGCCCGAACCGAGCTTCTTGTTATATTTGCCGATCCCCTTCTTGCGCGCGAAGAGCTCCCATTTCGTCGGCTGCTTGGGGGCCGGGAGTGGTTTGAAGCGGGGGAGGAGGGTGTTTCGCGGGGGCAGGGAGAGGAGGATGCCGTCGCGCGGTGTGGCGGTTATAGGGCAGGTTGTTAGGAGTTGGTTGAGGAGGGATTGGGCACCGTCACGCGCTGTGCTGGCTAGGGCGGCGTTTAGAGATGTGTTGTTTGGGAGGGTAAGGGGGTTTGGGTCTAGGGCGAGGAGGTGGCCTAAGTCGAAGGTGTAGGGGGTGGGTTTTTCGACAGTTATGGGGCTGGATGGAGTATTAGTATATTCGTTAACTTCGAGATTGAACTGCGCGGTCAAAGTAGATGAGAAGAGAGAAGGGGAGGGAGGGGAATTTGGTAAAATGCTTTCTTTCTTTGCTTCGTTCTGAACTTGGAGCTTAGGTGAAGGTTGGAGGGATACGAGCATGCGCAACATTGGAGTTTTAAGGGTGAACATACAGTCTTTCTGGTTTTGGTTTTGCTTGAGCTGTTGAAGCAGCGGTGGAAGCTGAAGTAGATTCACCCATGTCTGCGATTGCCAGGATTGTTGAAAATGTGTTTGTAATTCGTTGATCAAATTGATCAAACGCTTCAGTTTATAAATTTATTTTACCTGATCCCAATGAAAAATAAAAATGAAGTCAGATCCAGCCATGACTAAGCTGAAGTTGTCTTGCTGCTTTTAGTCACGAAATGTTCCACTCAAAACCAGCGACAGGCATTTCCGCTTTTGGTTCTCTAGAATCTTTTCCGGCCAAGAGCCTCTTTTTCACCCCCAAACTTCAGCAGCATCACATCACGGCTATACACACGCTGCGGCAATCCATCCAACAATCGCTTTGGCAGGCCATTGACCACGACGAAGTAGCTTCGTACCACAATGGCCTCCTCCTCCTTTTGCTGGGGCTGCTTTTCGAAGCTTCGCCTATCAGCTCCCCGTCTGTTGCAGCCGCCCTCCGTCCTCCGAATCGCTCCCTTCCACACCACTGCTCCCGCGCTTGCATTGCCCATGAAAAAGAAGCCAGGTTCAGGTCGCTCAGAAGGCCCCAAGTTCCGTGAATCCCGGTCCGCTCGAATTAACAAAAAAACGAAGCGTGAGAAGCCTCGCCCGCCGGCCGTGGGTGAACGCAGAGCAGCGAGACAACGCATCGTGCTAAGCAACACCAACGCCCTCGAGGTCCCAGATATGCAAGAGCTATCTATTGAGAATATGACGAATGCCGAATTGCGCGGCCGTATTGTTGGACTACCTATGGCGCTAGTGGACCGATTGAGAGGCGCTCGCGCCTTCAAGACCACCCAGGGCTGGAGCCTGTTTAGAAGACCTGGTACTCTCGTTAGAGAGGAGACGCTCGAG
Organism: Blastomyces gilchristii SLH14081; assembly: GCF_000003855.2. NCBI lineage: Eukaryota > Fungi > Ascomycota > Eurotiomycetes > Onygenales > Ajellomycetaceae > Blastomyces > Blastomyces gilchristii. The sequence goes on along the minus strand of NW_003101662.1, from coordinate 782,450 downwards.
CTGGGGAGGTTAATCGGTGGCATTGGGAACGGCGAGAGCGAAATGAAAGGGAAAACTGTAAAGAGAATCATTACTGGCGACAAGGGGACCGGGAAGAGTGTCCATTTGACGCAAGCCATGACCTTGGCTATGTTGAACAACTGGGTCACTGTCACTATTCCTGAAGGTAAGACTTCGATGAATTATCTTTTCTACTAATGCGCCCATTTTACTAACCGTTATGCCGCTTTCTTTTCGTTTTAATAGCCCAGGACCTCACGATCGCACATACTGCCTACGCTCCCTCCACCACAGAACCAGGACAATATGTGCAGAAGGATGCAGTGGCTGCACTGCTGCAGCGCATGGTTACTGCCAATGGGCCTGTGCTTGCCAAACTTCATATTTCACAAGACCACCCGAATTTGAAGGCGCCATTTCGCCCCGAGATGAACCTTGAACAATTAGCCAAGCTGGGAATAGATGATACTGCCCACGCCTGGTCGGTATTCCAAGCTCTGTGGTCCGAATTAACCGCAACCAAAGCCACTGCCGATGCTGAGGGCCTAAAGCCTTTCGCTTCCCGCCCACCAATCCTGGTCACAGTCGATGGCCTTGCGCACTGGATGGCGAATTCCAAATACCGCACTGCCGAATATGAGGTTATCCACGCTCACGACCTCGCACTGGTCAACCATTTCCTTTCCCTACTATCGTCAGATCGCTCCTCTCCAACGCTCCCCAACGGCGGGCTCCTCCTCTACTCTACATCTACCTCAAATACACCAAATATCTACACATTCGACATCTTGCTCAAACAGCTCGCTGCTCGCACCTCTGGCATCCCAGCAGACTCGCCGGAATTCCCTACCGCTGATCCATACCGCCGCCCTGACTCACGAGTCCTCGCCTTACTAGATGATGCAAAAGATCTGACGACGCAAAGGCTCACTGGTCTAGGTAAGAAAGATTCGAAGGGCTTGCTTGAATACTTTGCGCTCAGCGGCATCCTGAGAGAAAAGGTCACCGAAGAATTCGTTAGTGAGAAATGGACACTCTCTGGAATGGGGATTGTCGGTGAGCTAGAGAAGTTGGGAAAGAGAGTGAGAGTACCGCCTCCAATTCCTATGCCGGCTGCGAACTGAACTCTTCTTCAATAAATTGAAATTCGTTCCGCCGTTATACAACATGACGGATTCCGGTTCATTTCGAGGTTCGTCGTGTATTCTACTTATATTTTATTTACTATTACGATATTATTTCCTTTCTGTTGCCTATTCCATTTCATTTCTGTTTGACCTTTGAGAGCATTTCTCTGGATATACTCGGACCAGGATTGCTATCCCTAGACCAGATCGCTGTCTTTGTGTTACTCCCTTTATCGTGTTCGGTATTATGCTATACAGTACATTTTTCCTCTGCATTATTATCACTCTTAAGGTTTAAAAAATAGAAGTTGGTGTCCCCGGGTTTGATCGCTTTCCTATCGACAAAATTTGTCACTACTGTTTAACTTTTATCCTCTTTGATCACGGCATGCCCTCTTTCATTCGAAGACGAGTTTAGAAGAGCTGTTACGCATTCCATATTACACGACTACTGAGAGAAAGTCTGGCCTATTACACAACTATCACCATAATGTGTTGCAACACCGTCACTGCTGGGATCTGGCCACACCTGCGTGATCTTCCCCGCGCAAGTAATCGATAGTAACTATGGCTTTTCCCGTACAACTGAGATTTGACTTCCTGACCTCCGAAAGGAAAGGGTGGTCCTCGCCGTTGCAGCGTGGATAAAGAACTACTCTCTTTTCAGCCCCAGTTCCTCTTTTTTTTCCCGTTGGTAGTTGCGCATATACATATACCTTTACTAAAAACATACTTCAATATGGCAACTTCAATGATTCCATCGGGGGCTTCTTCATCTCACCCAAGGCAAACCCCCCGTCCCATCCCCCTCACCGCCCCGACAATACCAGAAAGACACGCATCACTACTCGCTCCCACAAGCCCAACTGCTCTTGAGCATAAACGAGCCAATTTAATCTTCCTCCCGTCAACAATGATACAACTTTGCGGCACAACTTCGAGCGTACCCGATATTCTCAAATTTAAACTCCAACAATGCCGCACGGAACTGGATTATTTCAGATGTTACCAGGACAGTCTCCGCCAGGCATTGGTCGAGAAGAAGCCCTTAAGCGAAAAGGATTATCTGGATGAAATGGTCTCCGTGGATCGTAGATGTCGCCCACTCGTCGAAGAATTCCGGATCCTTTCCCGTCAGCAAAGAGCTATGAAGCAGGACCTAGAAGATGAACTGGCCCCGAAGCGCCGTGGGGGGATAAAGGCTGATAAAGAGGCAGATGAGGCAGACGCGGACGATGACCAGCAACTACAAGCCCTTTCGCTGCTAGAGAGAGCATACGCGGCGGCTCTACATTCCAAGTCTATGTCTGACGAGATAACAGGAAGGCATGTGGGTCTCAGGCTGGCGAAGTTCCGTCGTGATGTTTTGGCGTATCACGCTGCATCGCGGCTGGAAGGAGGGGAGTACCAGATGTACTGTCATGTTACGGGCTGGTGGGAGGCAGGGAGTGTGAAAGTGACGCATCTTGTGCCGAGAGGGATGAGAGGAGATGAACTAGCGTATCTCTTCGGCGATAGTGATATGGCGGTAGAGGATCGCAAGAATGGTGAGAGGGAACAATCCGTAGGTATGGGATTTTTGCTAAAATAAATGGTGTTCATCTTTTAGGGATTACGCTACATGCGAAGATTGAAGAGGCAATGGATGCGGGAGCGATCGCTATAGTGCCAAACATGCCGGCGGAAAACGCAGCAACCCCAAGTGAGTGGAGATGTGTTTTGGCAAATGAGTCGTACCGGGATCGTATTTTCAGTCGCGACTTGACAGGCCATGCGTCAAGATGGAACGTAAGTTCAACTGTTATCCTGAAGTGTATGCAATCGGCCATCTGATACATTCTGCTGCTGATACTACAACGGCAGGAACTGGATGGTAAGCCGCTGGCCTTCCTGACTAGCTCAAACCGACCCGCAACTCGATTCCTCTTCTTCCGTTTCATCATGACTTATCTCCAAGCCAAGATTCAGGGGAACGTAGAGTGGGCTGAAAAGATTGAGACGACCACTACATATGACTTGTGGCCGTTGTCGGGGTCAGGAGGGTACCTGGAAAAGGAAACTCTGCGATCCATTACACGGAATATTTCCGGTTTTGAACTTCCGGCTTCTTTATATGAGGAGTTGACGTTCGATGGAGAAAGCCCAGCGACGGATCCGGACTATGACACCGTTCTATCGATCCGGCTTCGTGAGGTGTTGATTAGTGGGATGAAAGGGTTGGGCATTAGGAACAATGAGAAGTTCGGGGATGAACTCAGATTGGTTGATGGGGCTGGGGAGTTGGAAACAGGAACGGAGTAAGGGTATATTTTATACTCATCAGGTTTTGGCTGGACAGTGGATTGGATTGTGTCAGTCAGTCAAGATGTAGGGATTATTGTGTAGCCGTATTAATTACTCAATTAGGGATTGGAATGTGCAATCATCATACCTGCCATCAAGTTGGTGGTGCTAGGGAAACAAAATACAAAAGAATTAGGCCTCAGTCCCAAGCTGAAAGAGAGAAGAAAAGCGCTATAAGCGATATGATATCCAAAACGAGTCTATCTCTAAGTCGACAACGAGTACAAAGAAATACAGCATCTGACTATCCTCCGTACACCAACAAGCAATGCAAGAACGTGGATATACAGCAGAAGTGAAGAAATGCTGTAATGGTATATACAATACACACAAAGACACGGCCAAAAAAGCATCACATCAAACTCGTCCTTCCTCCAATATCCCGTCCACCCTCGCCAGTAGGCATCTCCCCATTCCTCCCAACAACAAACTCTCTATAAATAGCCTCGAGGCGCTTACGCTCCACGTCACTAATCGAACAACGAGTGGTTGCGAGAGATCGTTCTATGTGCGGCCAGCAGATATGGATATCATTACTAGCGTCATTATACGCATCAGCGACGCCATTGGGACCGTTTGTGGCTGCATCAGCTGATGGATCCGATGCCTCCCGTTCCAGTTGGCGTTGGCGTCTGCGGTCTTGTTTAATCGCGTCGAGTCTCGCAGCCACGACAGCGGGGGGTGGTAGAGAGGGTGAGGTGTTGTTGGTTGGGCGATTCCGAGATGCTACCGCTGTGGCATGTTCGTCCGAGGAGTAGAGGAACTGTATGAAGGATTTTCTGGCAGATTTTTCTGGGCCGGTGCTGGTGCCATTGACGCCTGGATTTACGCCGTTTGTAATTGCTTGTGCTTTCGATTTATTCTGTGGGCTAGTGGAGTCGGAGGATCGGTCGCCCAGCGCGTCGTGGATGGCTTCGAGATGTGCGTTGTAAACAACCGCCTGCAGGTCAGCGCCAGAGTATCCTTGAGTTCGATCTGCAATTTCCCCGACACGCTCCATCACTTCGTCGCTAAGTTTAAGCTGTTTGCTCAATGCCTGGATGATATCCACTCGATCTGAGTGGGAAGGTATGTCACACAGGAGTGACTTATCGAGGCGTCCGGGCCGGAGCAATGCGGGATCGATGAGGTCCGGTCGAGACGTAGCTGCCAGGACATATACCCCTGAAAGGCCTTCCGCTCCGTCCATCTGGGTAAGAAGCTGGTTGACCACTCTGTCAGTAACCCCGGTAGAGTCATGACCCCGCTTTGGCGCGATACTGTCAAATTCATCGAAGAAAAGAACGCAAGGCCTAGCAGCCTCCGCTCTCTCGAATAGGTCGCGGACGCTCTTTTCACTTGCACCGATATATTTGTTGAGGATCTCGGGACCCTTTACGCTGATGAAGTTAAGTCCGCATTCACCAGCCACCGCACTTGCGAGAAGTGTTTTCCCGCAGCCTGGGAACCCGTATAGCAAAAGACCAGAGCGTAGGCGGAGTGGGCATTGAGCAAATATTGGCGCATATGTTGTGGGATATTGCAAGGTTTCAAGGAGCGTTTTTCTAGTTTCATGCAGTCCTCCAATGGACGCAAAAGTGGTTGAAGAGGATGTCAGTGTGACGTTACGGAGAGAGGCGGGTGTGAAGCCCTTGAGTGCGCGAGCGAAATCTTCCGTGCCTAAGGTGATAGTCGTGGATGTGGATAACGTATCTTGAACCGAACGGATCAAGGCTTCGTTTCTTGCACGAGTAGTTAATAGGACGAGGTCGCCGGGCATGTATCCGTCTGTCTTCCCAGCTAAGTCAAGGAAATCTAGGTCTCGGCTAAGAACAAAACCATCAGATTGTCCCGTTGAACCTGGTCGGCTACCAGGATCTGAGGGGTCAAGCCAGGTGCCCTGGGTGGAAGAGCTTGGGCTCCTTACATGACCATTGGCCGCAGTCTGGAGCCCTGGAACTGGTTCGTCTGCTGCCATTAATTTTTCCAGCACCATTCTTCTCCCATCCTTGTTTGGCGCCTTCAAACTAACAATTTCCCGTACAACATGGCCTCCAACAATAACATTATTGAGGGACTCCTTCGCCTGTGCCGTTGCGAGTAAAACGACAGAAGAGCTGGCCGACCAAAATTCTCGAACAGTTGAACAGACAATCTCGCTAAGTTGGCGGCTCCTTCCGTTTTCACCGCCAACCTGAAGCTCAGTTTCTACCGGACAGAGACGATCCAGGTCATCTAAAATCACGATTGACTGGCCACCTTGCCTAGCACACCAGGATGCCGAGAGGAAAAGTCGATGGAATGTTTCCTTAATTGTAGAGATGCGTGTTTGATCTGTCGCCAGCTTGCGGCAACAGAAGTACGATACATTAAAAAGGTAATCCTCGCGTAATTTGTAGGCCAACAAGTGACATAAAGATGTTTTGCCAGCACCCAGCCCACCGGTGAGAAGAATCGAGGATGATCGAGTAAGGTTTGAGATACAGGTTTCGATAATTGGATCTATCCCCACCATCTTGGGTGCCTTGTCCGGGATCGGATCTGTCGAGGGAGCGGTCGAAGGGACCCCGTCCTGCGGTTTTGGTATTTCTGGCTGAATATCCAAGTTCGCTCTACATTCCGAGCCGAGCAGCCAGTCAAATGCTACCCTACCAGCCTCTGATTGCGGGTTTAAAGGAGGGTCGAAGCGAACAATTCCCCCTTCGAACTCGAAGGGCGGGGTTTGGTTGTCAAGTTTGGGCAAAATCATACCGTCGGTTACCGGGCCCGCTAAAATACCTGAATCAGAACCTAGACTGCCGTATAACAACTTGATTCGTTCACTCAAAGCATCCCGGTAAGCAGAAGAATCACCCCCAAATTTCAATCCATCCTTCTTCTTCGATGATTCAGATGTAAAAGGGAAAAGTTTAACGGATTTCAGTGAAGATTGCTGAATTTGGGGCGGAGCGGCCTCAACGCGAACAATTCCTCCGACCATTCCGTCGGATCCAAGCGCAGAGCAGAGACTGGATGAGAGAGCGACATGTTGGCAATCAGGACTCTCATCCCATGGGAGAACCCTGGCTACAATTTTCTTCGAGGGCTTTCCTGCATCGGAAGACTCCAGATCTTTTTGCTGCTGCTGTTGTTGTGGATCGATAGGTGGGAGTAATCCCGCCGGGGTAACAATTGAAACGCATGCCCACACTGTTCCACGGAACTCATTCTTCGAAAGGATGCCTCGATCAACCCATATCCTAAACCCTTCATTTTTCTGGGTCTCCGGATCCTCATCAAACCAATCCTGCGCAAGGCGCCGATCCACGCCTCGAAGATAAACTGCGCCACGCGACGCGGAATCGGAATGGCTACTTTTTGGGCGGACAGTGCTCCCACTGCTACGGCCGCTTACGCTCTTCCGACCGGCGCTGGTAGTGCTTCTATTTTCGCTGCGTGAATGCCTGTTGGATTTTGTGCGGACTTTTGGAGCAACTATAACTTCAGCATCGGGTGCGATTTTGGCAAATGGAGAGGTAGTTGGCACAGGTGGTGTCAGGGATGTGATGGTAATATTGGCCGTTGAGGTGGGTGACAGGTGTAAAGTGAGCGGATGGGAATGCGGCAGCTGCCCAGCTGTAGGACCGCTATAAGCAGGGTTTGGAAGGGCACGAATTTGAGACAGGAGATTAAGTTCTAGGAAGGTGGCATGCAATTCAATAACTATTGGTGGTTAGCTAGCGTTGCGTGGTTGGAGATCCGGGGAGCTCCAAGACCTACTCTCCCAATCAGCCGGTGTTAAAGGCTCAATATTGACGGTGTGCGCCACCGGGGGGTCGATGTGCAGCAACAGGCCGACCTATCGGGAAATTAGTAGAGTGATGTTAGATTTTTGGGCTTGTGCATGGTAATTACCCGCTGGCCATCACTCAAACCCAAAACTCTTGCGAAAGTAGAATCAAGTTCAACTGTCGGGATCTCCTGCTCCCTCGAGGAACCTCTTGCACCGCTTATTCCGTCTCTGCTGACTACAGGGGCAAGTCTTCGTTTACTTGGCATGCCTGTCCAGCCAACGAACGAGGATTTTTGCGACTGGCCGACATTCGAATGGGAATTCGATGCGCCAGAGGTGGGGCGATATTGAAGCTCGACAACGACATTTTGGGCAGGCTGCGAAACGAAAATCATTAGATTACTAGACGTAGAACCTGGCATTCAATATCCTTACCGTATCCGCGTTCACTAACAACGACACCAGCGACGGCGGCAAGTTAACAAGGCAGTTCTTGAGCGGCACAAGGGCTACCTCCGCGATGGTGGATGTCTTGCTGTTACCAGGAGCCATGGTGGACAATTATCAAAAATTGACCTTCCCCTCGATTATGCATTTATCAAGAATGAAGTACCCCCTAATGGAGCGGAAAAGAAGCTATAGCAAAAAGTTACAACCGTTGTAGCTGTTTAACCGGCATAGAAATTGAAATACTTGGGTGAAGTTGCTCCGACGTTTCTTCGGCTTTGTGACGAGCATGCGTTGCCGAGTGTCGGGCCGAGACATAATCCGTCCCGAACCACGCTAGTCCCAACATGGGTTAGGTGGTTCTTAAACGCGTCCGCGTCGCGTAAACGCGCTCTTCAACCTCTAATTCTTCAATTGCAACGAACTGCGGCAACCCAACAGAAACCATCCTCTGTTTCAACTACACTGGCGCTCTCTCAACTCGAATAAATTGCCGCTAAAGCCGCAGAAACCACTTTTCCCTCTTCGTATCTCCTACCTACTTCCGTTTGTCCTTTTTTTCAGTAGTGAATCCTCCGCCATGGCGCTACTCCAGTATCGCGCACCCGTCAAGTATGCGGTCCAGCAAGAGCTTTTCAAGGACTTCCTTGAGACTTTTAAGAGCTTCGAATCAGCTTCAGAGGCCGCGGCCACCGAAGCAATCGAAGGCCTTCATATTGACGGCGATGTCATGAGCGACGAGTACGATTTCATGGACGATGTCGATGGTCAACGCACAAGAACTACGCGATCAAAGGGACCGAAATTGAAGTATATGCAGATGCTGCAAGAAGTTGCGGATCGGACAAGGTCCAATATTCTTATAGAATTAGATGATCTAGACACAGTAGGATGCACTTTGGGCAATGTTCTCTCCATTAACCTTTCTAACACTGAGGTAATTATAGTATGTCAAATCCCTGCCCGATGGCCCTAATTCAAACATCCTCGACAACATCGAAGGTAATGCGAAGCGATACATTGATGTATTCTCTGATGCGGTTGACGAAATAATGCCCAAGGAGACCAGAGAAGTCTCGTGAGTTATATTCGTCTAATCTCGTTCTTGCGCCAAATTCGAGATAGAAGCATGCCTAAATTGAATTCTTTCCGCAGATTTAAAGATGACGTCCTTGATATAATCATGTCTCAACGAGAGCGAAGAAACGAAACAATGACCCTGGCAGCTGAAGCAGATCCTGATTCTGAAGCTGGCATGCCACCCTCAATTTTCCCTCCTGAACTGACTCGCCGCTATACCCTGAACTTCAAGCCATTGACCGCTTCAGGCTCGAGCACTGGTCGAAGCAAGGCAATGGCCGTTCGCCATGTTCGTGGTGAACACCTTGGCCACCTTATTACTGTGCGAGGCATTACGACAAGAGTTTCAGACGTCAAGCCTGCGGTCAAAATAAACGCCTACTCTTGCGATCGTTGCGGATCAGAAGTTTTCCAACCTGTTGTCACAAAGCAATTTGCGCCCCTTTTTGAGTGCCCGTCTGTTGAATGCACACAGAATAACACCAAGGGCCAACTATTTCTTTCTACCAGGGCTTCAAAATTCATTCCATTCCAAGAAATTAAGATTCAGGAAATGGCAGATCAAGTTCCCGTTGGCCACATTCCGCGCACCCTAACGGTCCACTGTAATGGAAGTCTTGTACGACAAGTTAATCCTGGTGATGTGGTTGATATTGCTGGCATCTTCCTCCCGATACCTTACACTGGATTTAGGGCCATCAAAGCCGGCCTGCTTACAGATACTTATCTTGAAGCCCAGCACATAACCCAGCATAAAAAGGCCTATGAGAATCTTGTCCTGGACTCGCGAGCCCTCCAAAAAATTACTCAACATCAAAGTTCAGGAAACATGTACGAATACCTCTCGCGATCCATAGCACCTGAAATCTACGGTCATCTTGACGTGAAAAAGGCGCTGCTTCTACTTTTGATTGGAGGAGTCACCAAGGAGATGGGTGATGGAATGCGTATTCGTGGTGACATTAATATCTGTCTTATGGGTGATCCCGGTGTTGCCAAATCTCAGCTATTGAAATATATCACTAAGGTTGCTCCCCGCGGTGTTTATACTACTGGTCGCGGAAGTAGTGGTGTGGGCCTTACAGCAGCGGTGATGCGGGATCCAGTTACAGATGAGATGGTGCTAGAGGGGGGTGCTTTGGTCTTAGCGGACAATGGAATATGTTGTATTGACGAATTCGATAAAATGGACGATGGTGACCGGACTGCAATTCATGAGGTCATGGAACAGCAAACGATATCCATTTCCAAAGCGGGAATTTCAACCACTCTCAATGCTCGTACTTCAATTCTTGCAGCGGCCAATCCCCTCTATGGCCGATATAACCCGCGTATATCACCCGTTGAAAACATTAACCTCCCAGCGGCCCTTCTCTCTCGATTTGATGTCCTTTTCTTGATGCTGGATACTCCTTCTCGTGATGCTGATGAGGAGCTTGCTAACCACGTCGCATACGTTCATATGCACAACAAGCATCCCGAAACAGACGACAATAACGTGGTCTTCACACCCCACGAAGTCCGACAATATATCGCCAAAGCGCGTACCTTCCGCCCCAATGTCCCCAAGCGAGTATCCGAGTACATGGTTGGCTCCTACGTTCGGCTTCGCCAGGAACAAAAACGTGACGAGGCCAACAAAAAACAATTCTCACATACGTCTCCACGTACACTGCTAGGCATACTTCGTCTGTCACAAGCTCTTGCCCGCCTGCGATTCAGCGAGGAAGTAATCACAGAAGATGTGGATGAGGCCCTCCGTCTAACCGCGGTGAGCAAGGCGAGCTTATATCATGATTCCCAAGGAGGTGATGATCAGAGCCCCATGAGCAAGATCTACAATCTCATCAGGGGTATGCGAGAGAGTGGTGCCGCGGCCGTGGAAGATGGGAATGAAGGGGAGCTGAGCATGCGGAGAGTAAGAGAAAGGGTCCTCGCGAAGGGTTTCACGGATGATCAACTGAGCCAGACCATTGAGGAATATGCAAAGCTAAATGTGCGTTTTCTTGTTTCCCTTGCTTGCGTCCTTATTCTAGATCCCGTATTCTACTCACACTTCTCCTTCCCGCTTTCTAGGTCTGGCAAATTATTAGCAATGGAACGCGCCTCGTTTTTGTTGAGATCGACGATGACGACGAGATTATGAATATGATATGAGAGCATCGAATACACGTTTGTGGAAGAACAGCGGGGAAAAGCGGCACTTCTGTTATGGAGGAATATCCCCGAATGTTGTTCCTTGTAAATTTCGGTGTCACTGATATCACGTTTATACTAATGTATCTGATTTGTTCTATTTTGCTTCAAATGCTTCTCGTGTCACACGCAAGGTCAGGTATGCAATAGGTGTTGGTTTCTTTTATGAATATTGGCATGGGCGTTGTTGATACATGGCAGGAAGGATATTTTAAGAACGTCAAGAATTTTTTTTATATTTTATATTTTTTCTTTTTGTTTCTCACCCTTGAAGCTTAACCCCTGAAATTATTAGACCAAAATTTCATCATGCCAACTTCTTGCTAGATTTTTGAGTGGTTTCTTATCTGACATCAGTTTGCTGACTTGGCGGAATCTTAGAAAGCAGCTTTAACCAAGGGAATTGAGATGATGGCCTTGGTGGAGACAAAACGACTTCAACGACACACATCCTCTCAAATCACCACTATCTACCCCATACTACTCCATACATATGTATGTACTGATCTTGAACACCTATTTCAATAACTGTGGCATGAAAGAGGGAGATGAATCGACATTGATGATGGAGGACCTGATACGAAGGCGTGGCGTGTCTAACTGTTCCCACAATTCAACAATCGAAGAGCACAAGCCATTTATATCAGAGCACCATTTCAACAGGCATTTAGAACTTTTGTCCCACATCGCCAGAGAATACGAACAAGCGGCGGGATTTCAATATGGAACTTGAAAGAGCAGTGCTGCAAACCTCCGAGTCATGTGTGAAGGGGTTGGAAAAATCGTTCCGAATATTACCCCCGTCACGAGGGTTTGGCCTCAGCCGCGACGAGTTGCGGGAAATTGAAACGGAAGAAGAGTGCAGACAAAACCGGCCAACAAAAACGAAAAGCACTTTCCTGGAATGCGTGGCAAAGAAGAGCAAAACAAGTCCACATGAGCAGCTACATGTACTGTACATGTACATACAAATGGATGTATCGGTTATTCGGTCGTGAGATAGACCGCATACGCTGCATACATGAGCAAGTAGGCTTCGACGACTCGGTCCTTCTAAGACACGGGCATTGTTTGTCTTAAAACCATAAGGAAAAAGAAAACGCAAAAAATATAATGAAAAAGTAATCGACGTGCGCGTCGAGGAAAGAAAGTCCGTGTTACCCCGAAGGCTTCACTGGAAGCGAGATCGGTTGATACAAGGGCAGGCAGGCTCTCAATGACAGTACATGCCAACTTGCTAGGTTTCTGATGCTGTGAACAAAAAGCCAGTATGTATTGTGCTACACATTATTATTTACTCAAAATCCGGCGGACGCTTTGACGTTTCTGTTTTTCTTTTTCCTTTTCTTTTTCTTTTCTTTGTTTTCTTAGGTAACTACGGAGTAGGAAAAAACATTGGTTTATTCGCACTAGATCGATTTCCGCTGTGTTGTTGAGATTTGGACTACTAAGCCCTTAAAGAAATAAGTTCATCGGGTTTAATGGATAAGTTACCGCCGCATGCCAGCAACCTTTACGAAGGTAGTTACCGTTGATATCGAAAACTCGGGACAATTCAGGGGGTTGCCAAACAAGAAGGGTTCCATACGAACCCCCGATCTTCCGTTCCTGGTTTAGCGCAGCAACTCTATCTCAGCATGCATGCTCAGGGCTCAGCCTCTTTCTAACTTCATTTTTAAATAACTAATTCATCATTTTCAAACTTTATCGAGTTCTGTCAAGTTCTACTAAAAATACCTTAGTAATATATTTACCATTAACAGTCTGTTGAAAACCCTATGTTTTCTAATATTCAATTAAAAGAAAAATATATTTAAAAACAGTTTAATAACTGTCTGAGAAAAATTCTAGAAAAAAAATAAATGTAAAGCATTACGGAGTACGGATACGGAGTATATAGTTACCCAATTTATTATTATTTATTTACGCAGTAGTTCAATCAAACTCTAAGCAAAGTGGCTGAGTTTCCTGAGAAACCGCAAAATGTTAACAAGAGATCTCTCATCTCGATTCAAAAACCCTTGGATTCGATAGTTAACTACAACAAGACACTAAACTGCATCCAGATTGCATGTCTCCACTTCCTTAAAATATTCGCAAGGATCGACCCTGGTCGAATATTCCAGACAAACTCAACGACTTCAACGACTTCACGACTTCACGACTTCACGACTTCACGACTTCAACTTCACGACTTCACGAATTCACCACGACGCGTATTTTGCAAAAGAATTCTTAATAACCACCATCAAGTCATAAAAACATAAAAACAGAAGTGGCTGGGTAGTTATACGCTACGGAGTTAACTTCAAAAGGGTGAATCTGCTTGGCAAATGCCGCTGAATGCCTCTAACCATATTAAGTAATTTTCTCGTTGAAAGACAGGATGGGTGCAAAATCCGCCTACTACTAACTATGTACTTAGTACCGTACTCCCTCCCCGGTACTCCGTACTCTGAATACTCTCTCATCAGAGATGCATGGCCGAAATCTTGATGATGCACACAGCTCAGACAGAGCTCATAGCACAAGAGCACAGAACATAGCTAGCTAGTGCTGGTTCATTCCACGGACTTTTTAATAATCCTCGCAATCTAGAAGCTGGAGCGCCTGGTCCTCCCTAGGCCCTTCAGCACGAACCGACGTTCGGAGCATTTCTCTGACATTGGATGTGATCGAAAGACTGGCTACCTGGCTACTTTTCTCAAGAGAGTACGGGTCGTATATTTCCTCTATATCGGCTGACCTGGAAGTATTGTGCTGTACCTTGTACCTTGATTTATTCAAGACAACAGAGCCCAGGCGAAATCGAGAATCGGAAAATGTCAGAATTATGTTATTCACGCATTATCCAAGTTGCCAATTTTACCTCTCCTGCGCCTGCTTTACGGGTCAATGTTTAACTTTATGCCCTGACTTATGGAATCAGCAACCAAGGTTGTCTTTTCATCCCCTTTTTCTCGTCCCTGAAAATTGTTTGGCTCTGCCCCGTTTTCGGTATTTTCCTCTACCGAGTGTTCAAGATATCGAAAATTTGAAGCTATGTATAGCCCTCTTATGTGACGACAGAGAAATGATCTAGGCTCGATTCAGATTTTTCGATAAGAGGCCAAGTTGCAGCTTTACCTTACTACCCCTATCTGATAATGTTCTACTCCAACTTCGTGCGATCTGAGAACATTCTGAACACGCTGTCCATTGATTCGGCACATTGTGTGGATAGACGTCATATATTGTTCCGTTTTGGCTTAGGCTCTTGCCAATGTTTCTGTTGTGGGTATCAGCTAGCCGGCTCGCGATGAGACATGGACCGACTTTGAAAGTATCCTTCAGGAAGACGGCATACACTATGCTGGAGTGAGATTGGGAACTGGCCGCCGAGAGGCTTGAGAAAGATATAAAGAGGTGCGGATGCGCTCTCTTTTTGCTCCTTTTCTTCTCTTCTCTCAAGCGCCCAGTCATTCGTTCCTTTTAAGTCTAACTTTTACAAATACTTCTTTTTTTTTTTTTTTTTTAATTGCATGTTTTTTAACTGAAAAGCTCTCCATTCATTCCCTAATCGACTCGCGATAATCCAATCTTTCCTAATTGCCCGGTTCCGGAGCTACCTGCCGGGAGAATGCCGGACATCAAATCCGTTTCCTCCATCCTCCTCCTAGTCAGCTCCTCCCTCGTCGCTGCCCGCCCAGGAGCACGCTACCCTCGCGACGACAAGTACCCCGTGGATGTCAAGTATAACGGGCACTTCGGTCACCCGAAGTGTGACTGGCACCTCTGGGATCAGTGGTGCAACGGGGATGGCCACAAGCACTTCTATGACTGTGGCTGGGGCCTCTCTGATCCTAAGTATAACTATGACCTCTGGAGTTATTGGTGCGATACCAAGCAACACTACAACTGTGAATTGGACGAGTCACATTTGAAGTATGACGCGGTGCTCTGGAAGTCATCGTGCACTGGACATGGCAAGCACTTTTATGACTGTGACTGGGACCCATCACATGGGGACTACAGCTGGTATCTCTGGGATTACTTGTGTGGTAATGGTCATCACCCCTATGACTGTGAATTGGACAACTCACATGAGGACTATAACTGGAACCTCTGGTTTAAGTGGTGCAGTGGGCATGGCAGGCACTTCTACGACTGTAAGTGGGACAACACTCATGAAAAATATGACTGGCTTCTCTGGCAGTATTGGTGCGGGTCGAATGGCAAGGACCCCTACAACTGTGACTGGGATAAGTCTCATGAGAGGTATGACTTGAACCTCTGGAATCAATGGTGCAATAAGGACTACTACAGCTGTGAGTGGGACTCTCTTCACGAGAAGTTTAATTGGGACCTCTGGGACCATTGGTGCAATGGCTATGACATGTACCCCTACAACTGCGAATGGGACCAATCTCATGAGAAATATGACTTGACCCTCTGGAATCATTGGTGCAGCAGTTATGACAAGGATCCCTACAAGTGTGACTGGGGTCTCTGGAATGGGTTGTGCAGTGGGAATGGCAAGCACTTCTATGACTGTGACTGGGACGACTCTCATCCAGGCTATGACCCCCATCTATGGGACATCTTGTGCACTAAGGACCCCTACAACTGTGACTGGGACCCATCTCATGAGAAGTATGATTGGGAGCTCTGGAATAAGTGGTGCAACAAGGACCCCTACAACTGCGACTGGGATCCATCTCATGAGAAGTACGATTGGGATCTCTGGAATAAGTGGTGCAAGGACCCCTACAACTGCGACTGGGACCCATATCATGAGAAGTACGATTGGGATCTCTGGAATAAGTGGTGCAACAAGGACCCCTACAACTGCGACTGGGACCCATCTCATGAGAAGTATGATTTGAGTCTCTGGAATAAGTGGTGCAAGGACCCCTACAACTGCGACTGGGACCCATATCATGAGAAGTACGATTGGGATCTCTGGAATAAGTGGTGCAACAAGGACCCCTACAACTGCGACTGGGACCCATCTCATGAGAAGTATGATTGGGAGCTCTGGAATAAGTGGTGCAACAAGGACCCCTACAACTGCGACTGGGATCCATATCATGAGAAGTATGATTGGGATCTCTGGAATAAGTGGTGCAACAAGGACCCCTACAACTGCGACTGGGACCCATCTCATGAGAAGTATGATTGGGATCTCTGGAATAAGTGGTGCAACAAGGACCCCTACAACTGTGACTGGGACCCATATCATGAGAAGTATGATTGGGATCTCTGGAATAAGTGGTGCAACAAGGACCCCTACAACTGTGACTGGGACCCATATCATGAGAAGTATGATTGGGATCTCTGGAATAAGTGGTGCAACAAGGACCCCTACAACTGTGACTGGGACCCATCTCATGAGAAGTACGATTGGGATCTCTGGAGTAAGTGGTGCAACAAGCACGACGAGCACGACAAACATCCATTGTGCCCTGTCTGTGACCCCCTCTCAGGCAAAAATCACTGTCATCCAACCACTTCCTGTGTCAGCACAGGCCACCACTACCACTGCGCCTGCCGCGCTGGCTACAAGGCTAGCCATTATAGCCATGACCACAAGCATTTCCGCATGCCAGTCAAAGGCTATGAATTCCTTGTTTTCACCGGCCCGCATACCAAGTGCAATGTCCTTTGCGACGGTTACCCGCACAAGCCAGCCCATGAGCTTTGCGGCGAGGTTAAGGTTCATAATTATTGCGGGCCATGAGCTTCCTTTGAGGGAAAGCGCAGAAAGAGGGAAATTTGGGGTGATTTTGGAGTACTTGAACAGATTTATTTTCCTCGTTTTGAGGGAGGGAGAAAGCGAACATGTAATTTTGTAGATGGGTGGAAAGCTTCATCTGACCTCTGGACGAGGTCATTTTTTCCCTTTTATTATGGATAAATATTGATGAAGTTGGATAATAGGGAGACATCTTTTTGCAAAATTAATAGTTATATATATGAGTTAGATTACCTTCTTAATTAGATGCTTTAATGATTTTTGTGCCGGGCCTCTCGTTATTTTATTATACATACGCATGTTCGGAGAAGTTATCTTCTTTAAATGCTTAAATAACTCGTATGATTCGACGAGAAAACACAAACAAGAAGACGAATGATACTTGATCTAGCTGTAGGGGGTACTGAATGAAGAATCTTTACTATCTAACAGCTGCACAGGGAACTTTGGGTCAAAAGCCACCGGCCGAATTTGAAGTCGCCCGAAGGAGAGTCAAAAGAATGAAAAATCCAAACGAGAGCTAGACTGGCTTTTTATAGTTTCGCCTTCACCGGGCCGTCAGCATCTCCCTTCGCGCGCTCCTTCAGCACACGTCTCAAAATCTTGCCGCTAGCGCTTTTAGGAATCTCATCAATGAACTTCACCCCTCCACGCAGCCATTTATGCGGCGCCACTTTATCCGCAAGCCACTTCATGATCTTTTCCGCCTCCGCCGCAGCCTCGTTTCCTGCCACCTTGGCTTTCAACACAACGTAGGCGAGCGGCACCTCGGAGCCATGCTCTTCGCTCTCCACGCCAATGACAGCAACGTCGCTAATCGCCTCGTTCTTCACAAGAACGCCTTCAAGCTCTGCCGGCGCAACCTGGAAACCCTTGTACTTGATAAGCTCCTTGACGCGATCGGTGATGTATAGATTACCATGTTCATCCTGGTGTCCGACATCGCCCGTTCGGAACCAGCCGTCGGGCGAAAGACACTCAGCCGTCGCCGACGGGTTGTTCAGGTATCCCAGAAATACGTTGGGGCCGCGTATGTAGATCTCCCCCGTCTTCCCAATGGGTAGTTCGACGGGCTCGCTCCCGTCGTCGGGCGAAGTCATGTACTTGATTTCCTGGTTGGGTAGCAAGCGGCCTACTGAGCCGATGTATTTATCCCAATCAGCCCACGCCTGCGTGTGGGTTGTAGGGCTGGTCTCGCTAAGGCCGTAGCCCTGCTTGACACCCGTCTTGATGCGCGCGGACATGGCCTCCACGAGCTCGCGGCTGAGCGGGGCGGCGCCGCAGTTCAGCAGTCGTAGGGAAGAGAGATTGTATTTGTCGATGGCCGGGTGTTTGGCGAGGAGAACGACGACTGGGGGTACGACGTAGGAGAAGGTGATGCGGAAATTTTGGACGTGGGCGCACCACTTTTCGATGTCGAATTTGGACATGACGACCATGTGCACGCCGGTGTACATGGATTTGTGGATCAGACACGTCAGGCCTGGGTTTGTAAATCAGCTACTGCTGGGGGTGATGAAGAAATTTTTGTGGGGATTGAGGAGGAAGTTTCGTAATTACCGTATATGTGGAAGAATGGTAAAAACGCCAACACTTTATCGCTGTGCCAGGTCAGGTTGCCCGCTTCTCCTGCTGTAAACTGCATGATATTCGAAACAATATTCCGATGCGACAGCATCACCCCCTTGGGCACGCCCGTCGTGCCCGAACTAAATGACAGAAACGCCAGATCCTTCGCAGGGTCGATGCGTGTCTTGCGATATCTTGTAGCCTTAGATATATTCCGCACAGAGGTGAAATGCTTGAACTTCGCACTCGGATCCCGCGCATCACCCAGCAAGATGATACGGTTTTCCGGAATACCGGCCAGCTTCGCGGCGGCCTTGGCGGTTGGCACGAGCGCTAATTGGGTAGCGAGCGCTTTGGCTTTTATCCCCTTGAGCTGGAAGGCCAGCTCATCTACGGTATATGCTGGGTTGGCTGGGGAGACGATGCCGCCGGCCCAGTGGGTCCCCCATAGTACGGGGGGCATGTCGATGCTGTTGGGCGAGATGATTGCTAGAACATCGCCCTTTTTCCAGTCCCAGGCAGCCTTGAGGCCCATTCCAAATTCAAGGGCTGTGGACTTCACCTGGGCATAGGTGTATGATCGGAGGGTGTCGGCATCCTGGAATATCACTACGCGTATACGTTACATTGGTAAGTTGATTAGTCAAGGCTATGTGTTGAAGCTCCAAGTGCTGTTGTTCTGTGCGATTTGGAGTGAAACATTCATAGCTGGCAAGAGCAAAGAAGAATCAACAAACCTTGGTCATCAGGGAAAGGCCGCTCCTTATTTTCAAACAGAAGAGTCCATAGATCGACATTTGGTATGTCTAACAAAGGATACGGTGATTTTGCCGGCATTATTGTTACTAGACTTTGACAGGAAAACAGACAACCGGAGACGTAAACACGCAAATATACTGCAGAAACCAGAAGGAATAGAAACAAATAGCCCAATAGACGTAAGGAATGTGGTTTGGCAACGTGAGAGCGAAAACAAACCCCGTGTTGAGGTTGGATGCGAAGAACGATGAAGAAGGGATTCGCAGTTAGGGTTTCGGCAATTCCTAGGGCCTTTTTGCGGGGAGCGTTGGCCGATCCCGAAGCTAACCTTGTTCGGGCCGGGTTAGTTAATCTGCCGAGGCATCTTCCAGCCCGATATCAACACCGATAAACATGTCTAGACTGAGTTAATATCTCTTTGCATTGAGTGAGTTATTACGGAGCACAGATTATGGCAAACATTTGGGTTATCATTGTTGTAGAGACTTAATTGTGCAACTTTCCGAGCTATAATTATAACTATGGGCGCACCACCTAGGCTGGCCAGGCAAACCTTGTTGTTTGCTGTGAGGTCATCCATCACCTCCAGTTCCTTCAGGGCGAACCATTTGGGCATCAGCGCGGCATGCATGGGTATTATAAGGCATATGAGGACGGGAAAATCTGGATATCCACAAATAAGCTACTGCTCTTCTGCTCGCAGGTGATCGGGGTTGGCTGATGGGGGGAGAGCACTCACCGATGGCCGCGATGGTCTGTGAAACGGCAACGCAGAATAGCACACCGAAAAGCTGAAGCCCAATATACAACGCTATTTTCCATCTCCTAAAAGTGAGCATCCGCTCGTCACGCTGGATGAACCTATTTTCCTTGAAAAGGAAAACCAGCTTTTCTACAATTCCATTGGATTCGATAGATCCCACTAAGAAAAAGAACATATTAGCAAGTGATGTGATTTCGTGAAAGTTCTGTTATAAAGAATATGGAAAAACAACTTACACCAACGACAAAGAAGACCCCAGCAAAAGCCGCCGCGGGCATACTATGCAAGACGACAAGTAAAGGTCCAGTCATGGTTCCGATCAATGCCAGGCCCGTGAAGAAGTGAGAAACCCGCTGCTCGACCACTGCAGTAGCTTTCACGATGGGTCTCCTGACTTCTGCGCCCTCGCCCTCAGGTGGATATTTTGACCATGTCCGTTTCGTAAATAGTCAGGGAATCCGTATGTAGCGGTGCCTATATCCATGATTATGATTATCACCTGTTAGCATTATCAAGGAAAAGGAAACGCAATGCGAGTAATTTTGATGATATGTAAAATTAGTTTTACCTGAGGAACGAGCCCGTTGGGCATTGAAAGACCTAAGATACCGGCAACAAAGGTTGTGCAGCCAAGGAGAAAGAAATCCCAGTGGAAGCCTCCTGAGTTTTTCAACAGGAACTGCCGAGATTGGGAGGTCAAGCTGCTGATGTTCTGTAGCACGTAAAGGTGCATAATCGAAGTAAAAGAGAAACATTGTTAAAAACCTGAAGGGGATAGCGACAAAGATCCATTTGACGTCCAGTTCCCAGAAGTCTATCAACCTGCTACGAGGTTGGGTAGGATGAAAGGCCTTTGTAATGGGTACTTTGCCTATATTTGCCTCTCTCAAATGTCCTGGGATATGCGCAAAGCTAACCCAAAAGATTTTGGCTTTCTGGAAAAGGATATTAGTCCCTGGTTTCCGTGTACTGATAAAAATAAGATAGGTCCAACAAATGCTCACCGAGTAAGCGTAGTTGTCCAAAAAGCGCCTGAAGGAAGGTTTGAAAATTGTGTTCGATCCTAATTTCTCCAGCACATAGATGGTGGCGAAGTATAGAATGGCGAATGTGCAATTGAGGTATCCATCAATGCTGCCTCGAGAAGAAAACTCGCTGACAAGTTCTTCCACGCCCTTGACTAAATAGAGAGAACACTCAGCATCCCCTAATTATGAAAGAGCTAAAATAAAACAAGTTAAAAATAGAAATTTATCAGAGCTTCATAATCATATAGATAATACCAATATTACATCCCAAACGACTCACTAGAGAATACGGTTACGTAGCGCATATAATCGCACGTATTCCAAATCGCCGTGAGCCAATGGAAGATAGGGGCCCAGATAGCAGTCCAGCAGATGAACTGTGGGTAAATGGAGACATCGTACCGGGCAATGATGTGGTATATGGTATCGTTGAAGAGTGAAATCAGGCCAGTAATGCCGCCGATAGTAAGGGGCTGAGCACCCAAGATGCTGAACAACATGGCGGCCAGAGCGGATGAGAACAAAGCCTCGTTGACACCAAAGAATTCACCGGTTCAATGGTACATGTCTAAGGTGTAGGCTAGAGCAGGGAGGAGGCTGGTTGCATTTTGTTAGCCATACATTTATTTGATCCATTTTTGCTATATATATATATATATAGATGTAGATGTAGATATGTATATGTAGATGTAGATATATGTATATCAAAGAGGCTAGCGGAGACTAGCCACCATGCAATATGTAAAGGCATCCGTGATAGCGTCTTCGAATATCATGATACATGCCCCATCCAGGTTCTCATGGGACGGAATCTCCTCCACCCCTTGAGGTTGTCATAGTTGTCGGCATCATGTGTCTTGTCCCGTATGAGCGTGTGGGGAGCTATGGATGACTGACTGGTTCTTCGAGGTGGACGACATGGTGTGAGGGGGAGGAAAGGAAAAGTTCTATTAGCGCTTTAAAGAAAGGAAAACGAGATAAACCATGAGATAGAAGATCAGGAGGAGAAATAGGGGATAAGATTCGCCAGGTATGACTACAATCTATAGAATGTTTAGAAGACAGGAGCGAGAATATAAATAGTATTGAGGGGGGAACAATGAAATTTACAATTTAAAATTAAATAGATTAAATATTTATTCGCCCAACCCTAGCAACTCGCCTCCCAGATCCCGCAAAGGAGCTTGATGTCAGTAAATAACTAGTTAAATATATGGGGAAAGACAATCTGTCTCTGGCAACCGCGCGTTTATTATCTATTTAGGTAACTAGGTATTTAGCCCAACCTAAGGGCCCATTGATGCGAGTACAGTTGTACAGTGAGTGCATCTGTATTTCGGAATAAATAGTCCTAATATGGGGATTTTCCAGTTCCCAGCATCAACAATATGGAAATACATCCGGCCATGTTTGATCGATATCGAGGTTCTAGTTCGTTCTTCTGTCTATTATTATCTATCCTAGATCTACTCAAGTGCTAAATGTGTATTATGACCTTTATTATGGATATTTAACTAAATATGCGTCTACAGGAGATATTTATTATTTAACTAACTAGCCTCTGATGCAAGAGCTAAATAAATAACAGACCAGCCAAGCTAAACATCTTTTCTTCTCCTCCCATTCCTTTATACATCTTCCGTGATAAATAAGAGATATTTAGTTACTGTATACTTGTTCCACACATATTACCCCCGCTACTGTCAAATCCGTATGGACTTCCCATTGCCTCTCGGTTGCTGATGGAAGATGGATCGCGTAGTTATCTCCCTCGCTGGCCACCACCCCCAGCTGCTCGAGCTAAATATGTCGGCTGCTGAGAAACAATAATATTGTGGGCGGCCTGAAAGATGTCCTGTCCCAAGCTCCCACGGGTTCAAATGTCTTCCTCAAGATTGAAGGGAGCTTGTGCACGTCTCCAGAGACTGCAACATTACCCAATGACCCATCTTGCCGGTGGTAGCAAATTTCTATTGGTGAGAGAGCCTTGCATCTATCCATTTCATTCTACTTAGCTCCTCCCTCTCAGTGTAACCTGCTATTCAAAATGACTAACAATGCCGCCAGGGATAAATACGTCGATCTGAGCAGCCATGACGCTGCAAATTCCCAAACTACAATCTCGACCAGAAGACGGCACTGTGAGGAATTCCTAAACACCTCCAGTCTTTCTTCTTCTTCTTCTTCTTCTTCTTCTTCTTCTTCTTCTTCTTCTTCTTCTTCTTCTTCTTTTTTAAAAATCTAATCGACTCAAAGATCCAGCTGACTCCTTCTACGGATTCATTTTCCAATCACCCACTCACTCACGCCCGACTCCTCGGATAGCGGCGCTCAAGCTTGAGAGGTCATCGAAGTCCGCAACCGAGGTTCGCATGGAGGCCATCAAAGAGGCTTGTTCTATTCTCCAGTGAAGGAGAAAGAGTTAAGAAATAAACTGTGGGAAATGGGATCTTCTTCGAGATCTCCTTTCCTTTACGTTGCATGATATATATATATATATATATAAATATAAAAAAAGAAAAGAAAAAAAGAAAAAAAGAAAAAAAGAAAAATTAGATATCTAATTTCCCATGTGTAGTAGTGCAATATGGCGCGGCTATAGGGAGAATCAAGGACGCCGGAGGCTGGGCAAGCCTGGCTTTTGCCAGCTCAGGGGTCTACAGATTCTGCAAGTATCGCACTGGATTTGATGATGCATTTAGCTCTTGACTGCAGCAGCTACGAGATAGTTTTGAAGTGGCGGCGGAGACCGTTGACTCGGAATGGTGCCAACATCTCGAAGTCATCGGACAAAACTCGCGCTTACACGAATGGGTGGTAACGGAGAACGGGACATCAGTCTTGTCCCTCTCTGTAACGTACCCTCATATTCCGGGAGATTTTATTTTTTTCAATTTATCGACGAGTCCACATGGGACAGAGATATCTTTGGCGACGAAGACCCACGTCGAGTACTAGATATATGGATCCGCATACTTTCCGGCGATGCCATCTGTATCAATCCGATAACGTGCAGGTCAATCGCTGCAGTATACGGCAACCCCAGATCTTCCTCCGCCGCTACAGATTTTTCAAACCAAAAATGGGAAGAATAATGGCGTGCTTACGCGATGTGTATTGAAATCCCGTTCATCAGTCCAACTTAATCTTTTGTATTAATTTGTCTCACCAGGATCTTGAACGTGGAACTACCATTGGCGAATACGTCGGCTATATTACGACCGGGATCGAAGGCATGGACGTGATGGTAGCAGATTCACAAGAACGGCCGTACCAAATATATCAAGGCCACATGGGTTTGTTTTCCTTTCATATTCTCTGCTTGTTGGTGGACCTTGGCTAAGCCTTTTCTCAGGCAATCCTACGAGATTCGTTAACCACTCCTGCCGCCCAGACTGCCAGTTTCAAAGATTCTACTGGCTAGGTATTGAAAAGGATTATCATTGTTTCTCGCGGTGTCGCTGCTGACACTGAGCTTACTGTCGACTACTCTAACCACTACTGGGAGCAGCTTGACAAGAAATGCCTATGTGGTGAAGCTTGTTGCCGCTACTCCAGATCGGGCAGCGGATTAGAATAATATTTCTTTTTATTACGTTCAATATTCTCCATACGTACATACATCATGAAGGCCCCACCATATACTGTGCAGGAAAAATACGAGCGTTCGCAATCGCGCCCTTCAAAATCACGGAACATAATCTGGTGCCTGTTCATTTTCAGCGGCCAGAGTAACCGCGGTAGATTGCGATTCACTTCGCAGCGTCAGTGTTTCATCGGACGATGCAAGTTCGGAGTCTCCTAATTCGCTCTCATCCGACAATGGAATCTGGCCGTCCCCTCTATAGATGATCTGAAGTGGTACCTCCAGCTCCAGGGTCCCGTGATAAACCCTCTCCAGACGAAAAGCGATGCGAACACTGTACCGCCGTGATACCAAAGCCGAGCTAAACGTGGGAGCTGGGCGTTTGCCATTCGCATATGTGAAAATGAGTGTTGCTTTCGTTTCCCATACCCGTCTTTCCTGATCTATTGTGCGGACGAAATGGGAAACAAGTGTCAGCAAACCATTTCGTTCGATTTTCTTTCTGAAAGAGAAAAAAAAAGACTATATTTACCCGAAATTCCCCCATCCTCCTCTTTCCATCTACTTCTCACCCACGGCGAAAACTTCAGCTTCCGCAACTGCTCATAGATGATCTCCGTGTCCTTCGCCATTAACGGCGACGTCAATAGGTCACGGGTGGCCGGCAGCCGTCGTTGGGGCTCAACAGAAATGAAGGTCATCTGCTTCAACTTTAAAGAAACCGCACCAAAATCCGGAGTTGGCGGCGACATCGACTCACACTTGCTCCTTTCTCGCGACTCGCGAAACCTTAACACCAAATGGATGGCAGTTGATGCCCCGTTCTTTTTCCTACTCATCTCAAGCGGCGCCGGCTCCATCGTTTCTACAGACAATTGGCCCAGTCGTCGGAAGAGCATCGCAGTCCTAAGCACGGCCGATCGCGACAGTGCGTAATCGCCCGGGAAATCGCTCGTACATGATGGCGGTTGCGGTTCCTGCGTTGGAAACAGCATGACATGTCGGAACGTCCCCGTCGTCGTGCTACCGTTGCGCATGAGATATGCATGCAGCGTATATGCGATTCTGCAGTCGGCACGTTGGCTACTCTGTGCGGTCGAAATTGACGGGGTGGTGAGACTTCTGCTGTCGACATCGACTAGGAGGGAAGGCGGAAGCGGGTGGACCATGTCTGTGGATGAAGCGCCGCCGCTTTTGGGGATGAGGATGTGGCTGGGGATGGTGAAGTGGAATGGGAACCTTACTGTTCCTTGGTCATCTGGCTGGTGGTTTCTTTTCTGCAGTGAGGTTTGCATGTGGATGAGCTTTATTTATTTTCACGTATTGTGAGTGTCACAGTGTCAGTCGGTCACAGTTATTGCCCTGGATAAGGGGGTTGTGAGGATCTGGGGTAACTACCTTCTGTTTCATTTCCATGCGGCTGCCCTGTGCGGATGACCATATTGCTGCACTGATGAGAGAGCTGCGTATCGTGCCTAATTAATGTCATGCGTTAGGATTATTCTGTCTCAGTTATATACCATCCCATCCATCCGCCTCGTTATGCGGCGGGAAAATGAATAAGAAAACAGAGAACAAACCTTCCAGGATAATCCTCACGGAATCAAACTGCGCACTGTCACAGCTGTAAACGACGACTTTCCCTGCCACGCCATTGTCGTTGAGGAATAACAGGGGGCCGTGGAGATTTCGGGAACCTAGTAGCAGTAGTCAGCAGTGTCTTATTAACATCTGTACTGTGCATTCGGTCAATGGAAGTTGACTAAAGGGTTTGAACCCTGGGGGGGGAGGGGGTTTGGTGGTTGGCGGGGGTTCTTCTTTGTATCGTTTCTTACTGTCAAGTTGTATACTGATGTTGATGGCCGTCATTCGGATGTGTTTTATAGTATTTTGGCGATTTATTTTATTTTTGAGGGTGGGTGGGAACTGGGCAAACTCCCAAAGATTACATATAGGGATAGGAGGAGTACCTGGCTAGTTGTGTGTTGCAAGATTGTGATCAAGCGGAAAAGCGAGGTTTCTCATAGAAAGAGAAACCCCATGAGTGTATATATATATATGTATATATATTATTATAATTAGTATTAGTATTATTATTTATTAATATTTGTTGCTGGTAGTGAATGAGGGAGAGAAATACAAAAAAAAAAAAAAAAAAAAAAAAGCGGAGGCCAGGAAAGTTATAAGTTATTGTCTAAACCTCCATGCACTTAAAACACGAACTCCGTATACATATCGGCACCCACAGCCGAGTTCCATGACAGCATTGGCAAAAAGGATAAATATTTAAACAATAAAAAGAAATTATATGTCTAAAACACAATTACGGTTTGGCCTGTTTTTGTCCTGCTGATGAAGTTTCCGCTCGGTTAAACTTGTTTTACACCCGCCGTACTGGCCGATGTCAATATTTACAATAATAATACTAACTTACATGACACCGCGAACCCTGGGATGGAGACAACGTAAGTAACTAAAACTAAGTTAACAACTGACTTTCACTGATGGAATCCAATCCATGCTGAAGATCATAAAATAACGGTATGCACACATGCGCAAACAGCCGTCCGGGCCGATGCCCAAAGCACAGAATTTGAAAGGGGAGAGGGGACTCCGAGGGAGGAGTTATTTAGTTGAGTACAGAGTATTGTGTGTACTCTGTACATGTACATATAACTATACATTGAGTTACAATCATAGAGCAAACGCAGTGGATCAAAAAGAGTGTTGGAGAGCCCTCGGAAATGCACCGGAGACGTCTTTCTGTTAAGGTAACTTTTTGTAACTAGTTAACTATTTGTTTGTTTGATTCAATAATAGCCATGGCATACGCAAAATTCGTTTTAGATGACTGAGGGGGTGGTTCCTTTGCCTTGTGGGAAAGAAAAAGCACTCCCCGCTCCGTGGAGAGCTATTTTATTCCTTTTTTATTATTATTATACTCTATTCTATTTAGAATGGGCCAAAAATCAAAAATCATCCGTGGGAATTGGAAATAATCCTCTATTCGCCCTTATTGAGATTTTGAGATTTGAGATTTTGTTTCTGCCTCGACTTGGTGGAAAAAAAAAAAAAAAAAAAAAAAAAAAATCGTCGTTGGGCTGGTTAAAATAAATCTGACGTTTCCCCGTTTCGAACCCACAACACCACTACTGCCCTCAGCCCACTCAACGCCTATTGCGCATTTCCCCACCAAAACCATCGAAACTTGCATCAAAAATTACAAGACCGCACGATCCATCACCACGAAGGGTCAGTAAGGGATAAAAAAAAAAAACTTGTAGCTTCTCTTTGATTGAGCGTGTCATCCTTAGTGCAGGGGCCATGCTAATCTTCTCTGTATCGTTTCAATTGACCAAATGCCCGAAGGCATAAACTACACCCTCATTGGGAATTATATAGGCTGTTTTATTAGTCAGCATATCCGGAGGTAAGCAGGTCTTGTGGCGAAATGTCTCTGTTTCGTCTTTGGAGGACACCCATGGCAATCCAGAACAACTAGATTAACCTCGATGATGGGATGATGAGAGAATGATGTTGTAAAGGAAAAGGTAAAATGATTTGAAGATTGGTTGAGTAATATCCTCGCATACATATCATATGCCACTTCGGCGCGAGTGAGATTTCATGTGAAAGAACCCGATGAAAGCGATGACGTTAAACTTCACTGGTCTTCAATGAGCAGAATTTTCAAAGCAGGTATTATATGGCTTATCACCAGTACGAAAAACGTTTGGCTTTGTAGTTATTAGATGAAATTTATCCAAGATGAGTACACTGTAGTTCTGAGCGGTCCCGTACTTGCTCTTAATGGCAGGACGAATCCGAGTCCGCGAAAAATGTTAAATAAAAATCGCGTCTCGTCGTCATTTTTAGCTTCAGGTGAATATCATTAGTTGTTTCAGACAAACCACTCTGAAAAAGAAACACTCTTTTTTATCTGTGCCTGGGTGGAAGTTGACGGAATACGGCCCCGACATCTTTATTTAGCGAAGATAGAGACTGCATATCCCAGTGAAAGAAAGAGTAAGAAACGCATGCCTCCTCCTCTCTGGATATTAACAATGTATTTATTGATGTGGCGGTTTCAGAACTCCCTCCGTCAGCCGCATTTACTATTTCAATGGCACCGGCAAACGGCATCTAAGAAGCTTGACAAGATTCGAAGGCGCGGGCCTAGTTTATATAGACAGAAGTCTTTGCATTGCGACTATGACATGAGATGAACCTCGCGAACCCCTCTGAGTGCACCTTTCGACGGTTGGCCCACACGCCTGACGTCACTGGAGCAATGTCAGAGAGAAAATTGCAGTGCGGTAAAAGATATCGAGATGTGCCCGTGTATCAACCGACCTTATATATGCATAGACAGCAGGTGTCCCTCTGTCATGTATTTCTAGAACAGCGAATTTTGAAGCTTCATGTTTTCTCAAGTCAGTAATCGCATTCGCCATGTCGCGGATCCACTAGCTCCGCGTTGCTTTCGTGGGAGGATGGATGCCATATGTTAGAACCCCCGAGTGCAAGGATGAGGAACGGGCTTCGTAACACCATGCGGATTATCCGCCATAATTTTGTTCTTTTAAGGACTCATGATCGATCGATCACCTTGATACTACTAAACATCCACGCATCGCTGACGAAAGGTGACAGTTTGGATGAGCAGATGCTATTCCCCAGTCGAAGGATAGCTCGTTAGAGACGTTGTAAAATCAGTAGAGAAGATGTCAGTGGTGAGTTATGATAGAGTCGGAATCAATCCTAATATCTGCACAAATCTACTGTATATAGGTCGTTGGAGAAGGACTGCCGGTTGATAGCGCTAGGCTTGATGTGGATCGAAGGCTTGGCAAATTCATTCCTTGGCACTGATGCCCGCTTAAACTTGAAGCTCTGATAATTCTTGTTTTTTTATCTAAATAAAAGGAATCATCGAAGCAAATACTGTACAATCTTTCCCCTAACACTTCACTAACCCCTACTTAATCAATTAATCAATACCCCGATCCTCGCAAGCGAAACCAGCACCAAGAAGAAAACAACCAAATAAATAAATAGTTAAATCAACCCGCAAACAGAACCAGAGCGCTAGGAAGATAGAAAATATGGCGCCTTACCCCAAAAAACGCAAACTGACCTCCTCCCACCCCAACGCCGTTCCAGAGATCCTCTTCGATCCCAGTGCGCGGGCGGAGTACTTGACGGGTTTCCATAAGCGCAAGGTACAGCGCGCCAAGCAGGCACAGGAGAATGCGGAGAAGAGAGCGAAGGAGGAGAAGAGGGAGCAGAGGCGGCGGGTTAGTAGTTTCTCTTCTTCTGGTTGAATTTCAAAAAGATATATATACAATTTTCCGGGAAAGAAAAGAAGAGAAATCCATTTGAGGTGCTGTGTTTCCATTGTTAAATTCATTAACCAATCCTATTTAATGGGGTAAAAAAGATACGAGACGAGCGCCGCGCAGAATTCGAACGAGCCCTTGAGCAAAACAGAACGCTGATGCGGGAGATAAGCCGTGCGGCGGCGGGGGAGAGCGGTTCCGATGAGGATGAAGATGGGGAGAATGATAATAGTACGGATGAGGAGTGGGAGGAAATCGCCGAGCCACCGCCGGTCGACTATGAGGCGGAATATATCGACGAGGATAAATATACGACTGTTACGGTGGAGGAGTTGGATTCTTCTTCGCGGGACGGGCTGAGGAGGAGAGTTGGTGTGGAGAGTGACGACGACGAAGACGACAGTGAAGATGATGGGGAAGAGAAAAAGAACAAGAACAAGGCGGAACATGAAGGACGAGAGGGTGGTGAGGATACATCAAAACCGAAAAAGCGAGTATGGACCAAGGAGAACCCGAAGTATAAGAGTAAAAACAAGGATACTGATAAGAATGGTGATAATGCGTCGGGTCGGTCGAAGAGTAATTCGAAGAGGAAGAAGAGGAGTTTCCGGTATGAGAATAAGGCCGAGCGGAGGGTTACGAAGTTCAAGGAGCGGGCTGGGGGCAAGAAGCGGGCGAGGGAGAGGAGGGTGGCGACATAGATTCATTCCCGACGAGACGTATGGAGTTATTCATTCGATTTGATCAAATGAGATACATCATTGCAACAGATACGAATGATTACGGCCACGACTCTACGAACCTGATAAACAGAACATATGGAACAGTTGCCATGGGCAACAATGAATCGAATCTCATTA
This sequence comes from Blastomyces gilchristii SLH14081, assembly GCF_000003855.2. Taxonomy (NCBI): domain Eukaryota; kingdom Fungi; phylum Ascomycota; class Eurotiomycetes; order Onygenales; family Ajellomycetaceae; genus Blastomyces; species Blastomyces gilchristii. Next base: position 751,868 of record NW_003101662.1, on the reverse strand, counting down.
AAGGCTCTATGTACCGCAGTCGGGAAAGATAAATCATACGTGGACAAATTTGGGGAAATAAATATAAAAGAGGATAGTAGGGGGGAAAAAAAGAAGAAAAGAAAAGAAAAGCACATGACACATGACAGTAGCTTCAAGGTCAGAACAGTGACATGTTATTTGGCGGTTTTCTGTCTTCCTTTAACAGTTCAAGCAGTGGCTAGAAGCACGAGATCGCAATCACATATGGAGAGAAGTGACACGAGGCGAGACTAAGAAGAAAGAGACAAGCTTGTTGAAGAATATATTTGTATACACCACGCTCCCTACCCCCATCATCTACACATTGCCCATGGCAGTCTCCAGCTCCCGTAGCTCCTTCTGCAAATTCTCGTACTTCTGGGCCATTTCCTCATACTTGGCCTCCCATTGGTCACGGGAAGTCTCGAGCGCCTGGACTTTGCGCTCGTAGTGTCCGGCCTTAACATCGGTTTGGCGGAGCCTAAATTTGAATAACATGGTGGTTAGCATCTTGAAATCATAAAGGTTGCACTTAGGGAAACCCCAAAAAGTAAAGAGGAAGGGAGAAGAGGAGAAACGCACTTCTCATTCGTCTCACGGAGGGTCTTATCAGTCTCCTCGGCCTCCTCCTCGAGGAGCTGCAGACGTCTTTGCATAGACTCATTCTGTGTACCATGCTGGGCGTTCTCGGAGGCGGAAGCCTTAGCTTCTTTAAGATCGACCTCGAGCTTCTCGATGTCGCTCTCCAGCAGCTGGTTTCGATGTGTGAGAGATTTGATTTCCTGTTCCTTTGCCAGATTCTCCTGCTCGAGAGCCTTGACTTTAGCCTGTAGCTCTTCGACCTTGGCGTGGGCATCGTCGGCCTCCAGGCGGAGGGTGTTCATTTTCTGTATATTCCCAAAAAAGAAAACAAAAGTAAGCCAAGGTCAGTTCTAATTATATCCATTTATTTTAAATCTAATTGGAGTTTATGAAGGCAGCAGAAACAAGCCTCGCTCCGCGCTCCGCCGCCTCCGTTTCCCCCTTTCCTTTCCCACCCCTCCTTCGTTTGCTGCAGAGGTTCAATTGCTATAGGAGGGGTTTGGGTGGAAAGGGGGCGAACGAAGCTCTGGGACCACCCCTCCGGATGCTACCCCGCGGTAACTAGACAGGGAATACGGACCTCCTTGATTCTATCCATGTTGACGGTTGTTGTTTGTTAAGGGTAGGCGAGTCTTAAGTGGAGAGGGGCAGGTAAACAAAAGGTATGGTCGGTCAACGAGATAGACGAACAAAACGAGGTGGTAGTTGGTTGAGTATAGAGGGATGTCAGAGAACTGCCGGGCAGAGACAAGAGATAAGGAGACAAGACAAGACAAGTGAGGGATGTTTCTGCTTATTATTGTTGGTTGGTCTAGCAAGTTGCCTGTCTGTCGTTAGTTGGTTAGTTTGTAGCGGGGAGGGAAAGCAAGTGAAACCCGGCGGGTTTGCTGTTTGGGTGGATTAGGTAAGATATTAAGTAATGGACTTTGGTTCCCCTGCCAACGCCTGCCCAAAACATTGACGTTGATACGATAACAGCGACTTGTGGTTGACGAGGAAGACAATAATTCATCAACTATGTATCAGCCTTCTTGCATCAACTCTTCAACTCGAATTAATTAAGAAAACAAATAAAAAGGAATTACTCCCTTGCATCTGGCGGGAGACTCCGCCAGTGTAAAATTAAACCCATCATTCACCTCAAAATGTTGGCCGCAAGAGATCAAGAGAACCTTGTCCATGCCCATCGGACGGCTGCTGCTGCAAAGCCCCTGAACCAGAGTACCAGACAACTACAGCCAAAGACTCCCGGAAATAGAGCACCAAACACACCTTTTAAACTACCACTAAATGACGAAAATAACCCTCTGGCATTTGGAGGAGGGAGGAAGACAGGAAAGGTGAATAATGGACAGAATGAGAACCTCCCAAGGCCGGGGAAGGATACGATTGCTGGTGGGAATGCACTCGTTACGCCGATGGGTGAGTTGATTTCAAAGTATTCCCCGCGTCCTCGATAATTGGACAGTTGTATCTGACGCTTGTTTTCTGGGATATAGCCCCGCGAAGTCGTGCTCCCTTGGGGATGAAAACGACAAATGCAAAGGCGAACTCCTTTCAAACCCCAGCGCCACCATTGGGTACATCTAAGCCAGCCAAGACAGTAAAGCGGCCTTCAACAACTCGAAAACTGAAGCAGAGTGCTCCTGAAATCCAGCCAAGCCAGCCTAGGGCAGTTACTGTAGAAAACACGCAGGAGGATGTTCCAGATATTGAATATATGCCCCCTAAACCAACACGTACGTATCTAAGTCTCCCCCATCCTTTCCGATTTTTTGATCACTGCGTATTTAAGTGGTTTATATCTTATTATTTTCATTATATTTCCCACAGCATTACCGGACCCCCCTGAAGACATCCCTTACAACGAGGACTTCCCACAATTCAAAGGCAAGAACTTCACGCGCGGGTGGCATAAATTATTCGCCGACGAAGAAGTCGGGGAAGATGGATTGACCCGCAAGGAGCGAGAAAGGAAAGCAGAACAGGAAGCATACGATAAGCGGATGGATGCCCTGATCCAGGAGCAAGTCGACAACATGGAGCTTCTGGGGATCAATGTCCGCCAGTTCCCCGATGAACCATGTGCTGAAGAGATGGCTGCGGAGATCATGAGGAAGCGGGTGATGAGACAACAGCCGGCTAAAAGGGTCATTGTTGACCGGTCCATCTCTACGGTCAAGTCGCGCACTGCTGCGAGGATGCTCTCTCAGCAACCACAATCTACTGTTGCTCCCCCTATGCCAAAGCATAAGCCTAAACCCAAACCTAAGATCAGGTTCTCGTCGGGCTTCGCCCGGCCTACGAAACAGCAACAGGAGCAAAAACAGCAAAAGCAACAAAGGCAGCAAAAACAACAGCCGACTCCGTCCAACCCGTCAACTATGCGCCATGCGGCTGCCACGGCCAGTTCACGGACCACAGTTGGATATTCCAGGGGGCGACGGGTATCATCTAGTTTATGGCAGAAGACTGCTGGCACGACTACTAGTAGACAGAATACTACCGCTAGGCAGGCGACCTCGAGCTCGAAGAACCCGGCAGATATCCTCTCCCCAGCCAAATATATGGAGGTCTACGGCAGCCCGCCGTTTGGGAGCGAGATGTGGTCGCGGTGCAAGGCTGCGGGGTTATTTGATTCTGCGCCTGAATATGAGCAGGAGGAGCAGGAGGAGAAGGAGGAGATCGCGCTGTTCCGCGTGGAGGATGATGAGGCAGCGGATTTCCAGCTTACGTTGTGACGTGATTTTATCTTAACGATTCCGGTTTACCCTTGCTCTATCTTTTCTCTTTTTTATTTACTAAAGGCATGTGAATTGGGGGGCAATTGGGTGTGGGGGCATTCTGTTTTGTTTGAATCTTTAAAGGCGTCGTCAGAGGACTCTTGGCGTTTCCTACTTTCTTTCTTGTGGTTGATCGTGCTGCTCAGGTATTACAGATTTGAACCTGCGTTATTGTATAACAAAAACAATTATATTACAGCGTGGGAATAATAATAATAATAAAAACAATACGGGCATTTTTTAGTCGAAAGAGTCGCGGTGTCATCTCGCATCAGAATTGGCGGGCGAAGAGAGGTTGTTACTCCAACGGCGAGGATGGGGATAAGCGCCATGTTATTTACGTGGGGTTTTCCGAATAACAATAATAACAAAATAGTAAAATGATATATAATAAAAAGAATACAAATAACAACAACCATGGCTAGTCTGCCCAGTCTGCCGACGGAACGACGCGTTGCGTAATGGAGAGAAGAGAGAGAGAGAGAGAGTCTTTTTTCATACTGCGTAATCATGATATAATCCCAACCGCCAAGGATCCTGTTCCTGGATCTCAGCGCCTCAAGGGGGGGATGAAGGATGAAACTATTATTACTCTTATTATTAGTTACTACGCAGCGTATTATTTCATTATTTATTTTGTTGAGGGCGGCGGCTTGTTCCTTGTTCCTACCAGGCATTGTACGGAGTTATTATTATTGAGGTAGTTAGGTCGGTCAATCCCGCATGCTCTCTGTTTCCCAATTATAATAATAGTAGGTTTCATTTTCCGTGTGTTGTCTGCTGTCTGCCTGAGAGATTGTTCAACTTTCCTCCACAGTAAGTTACTCCGTACGCTGTTGTAAATAATAATAATAATAATAATAATAATAGCTCCAACGTGTTGTTCACAGGGCCGGGAGCTAAATATTTTAGTTTGTTGCCTCACCACCACCAGATTAAATAACTTCTGCTGCATCTTCCTCTTCCTCTTCCTCTTCCTCCTCTTCTTGCTCTTCCTTTTCTCCTCTCCTCTCCTCTCTCTCTCCACCTCCATCCCTCTCCAATTCCCTCCCTACCCTTCAGCCCAGCTCAACAAAACACACCCATGGCGAGAGCTCACTCCGAGTCCTCCGAGGACTTCGAGTTCATCGAGACTCCCGCTGCCCCATCCCCTTCTCCCCCGTCAGACAGCTGTGGTGTGCGGACCACGTCGGTGAGTTTCAATTGCTTGGTTTCTTTACCTATTTTGTACCAACCAATCCCCCCATCAATTGGTTTTAGACTACAAACCTCCAGTTGTCTTTGCCAATTCTTTCTCTAATTCGAGTTGATGTTGTGTATAGTATCCCGCCATCAAAAATGCCCCCTTACCAGCCGACGGCGCCGGAAGTGACAGCTTCTCCAACGTCCTCCTCATCTCCCTCCTAGTCCTCATCCCAGCCTACTTCGCCCGTCAAATCGGCGGCGGCTTGTACACAACCGTCTTCCTGGCCCTGTTTACCTCAATCCCCATCCTCATGGCGTTCTGGTCCGTCGCTTCCTCCATCTCCCCTCGCAAAAATGAGAAGGCCAAATACCCCGGCCGCCCCGTCGAACACTACCTGCACTTCCACAACGAGCATGACCGTGCCAGGTACCACGGCAAGAGCAAGATCCCAATGGAGACCTTCCATGAGATGTACTTTGACGGTGTGGTGGATTTCAAGGGTGATTGTCTTGAGGCCTTGGAGTATCGCCATGATTGGGCTGCTTTCCGCTTTACGATGAGCTTGTATAAGTTCTTTTTGACGGGCATGATTCCGGAGGTTATCATGCATACTCGTAGCCAAGGTATTTATTTATTTTAATTACTTATTTATTTATTTTTCTGACGTGTAATTTGTACGTATATTAACGCCCTCTACAGATGAGGAGCAAGTCCGTGGCCATTATGACCGTGGTGATGACTTCTACGGCTGGTTCCTGGGCCCACGCATGATCTACACCTCCGGCATCATCAGCGACATTACCAGGGAAGAAACCCTCGAGGAACTCCAGGACAACAAACTCGCCATCGTCTGCGAAAAGATCCAGATCAAACCTGGTGACAAGGTACTAGACCTAGGCTGCGGCTGGGGCACGCTCGCCAAATATGCCAGCGTGCACTACGGCGCCCATGTCACCGGCATCACTCTCGGCCGCAACCAGACTAAATGGGGCAACAACGGCCTCCGCAAGGCCGGAATCGACGAATCCCAGAGCCGCATTATCTGCTCTGACTACCGTGACTGCCCCGCCGTCCCCGGCGGCTACAACCAGATCACCTGTCTCGAGATGGCTGAGCACGTCGGCGTGCGCCACCTGGCCTCCTTCTTCTCACAGGTCTACGACATGCTGAACGACGACGGCGTCTTCTTCCTGCAGATTGCTGGCCTGCGCAAGGCGTGGCAGTACGAGGATCTGATCTGGGGCTTGTTCATGAACAAGTATATCTTCCCGGGCGCGGACGCTAGCACGCCGCTTGGCTTTGTTATTGATCGGCTTGAAGGTGCTGGGTTCGAGATTAGGGCCGTTGACACCATTGGCGTGCACTATTCCGCGACGCTATGGCGGTGGTACCGGAACTGGGTCGCTAATAAAGAGAAGGTACAGGCCAAGTATGGCAAGAGGTGGTACAGAGTATGTTTTCCATTCCGTTTTCCATTCCTCTAACACTGTCTCTAGTTTGTCCGCCATAAAAACAAGAGCAAAACCTAATTTAATTCTCTCCCCCATTAGATCTGGGAATACTTCCTTGCCTACTCCACCATCATCTCGCGCCAGGGCAGCGCCACCTGCTGGCAAATCATGGCTGTGAAGAATATCAATTCCACCCACCGCATTGAGGGTATCCCATCTCAGTTCGCCCTGACGGGTGCCCGCGAGGCGAGCATGAAGGCTGTTGGCAATGGATCTGTGCCCTCGGCTCATATTCCTGCTAAGGCGTGAGTGGGAGTTTGTTTATCTTGATTATTGAATGAGGTTGTGTTTGAGAGTTGGGATCGGTTGGATGAGGATGGGGATGGGGGGCTGAGCTACTTTTGGTGGTGTTGTGATATGTATATATATATATGTGTGTGTGTGTGTCGGAATAAATAGAAAGGAGGGAATGGGTGGGGAGGAAATAAATAGAAAAGGAAGCGGGGTGGGAAAAGTGCACGCGTGGCACTAAAGAAAAAAACAAAGATACAAAGATAAGAAGGGAAGTATGGCAAGGCAAGGAAAAGGAATGTATCTCATTTTAATAAGTTTAACTACCCCGGCCACATGAGTCGTCGAATTATTCTCTGTTATTTCCCCCCAGATCTCCTAAGATTATGTTTCCCTATTTTATTTCTTAAAGTTGGGACTTTTTCATTTCATCTTTCCCACTACACTAGCACTTATGATATAGAGCTTGCAAGATATTGGAAACTTTTGGCTCTGAGATGGGCTTCTATGTTTTACTGATCTATTTCGTATAGATATGTAGTATTTTTTCTGGGTATCATTGGGGAATTCCTAATTGTAAAACATGCACTATTTATGATAAAGTTAGACTTGCTTGATCAGAGAACAATAGGTCTAGATTATCAACAATTCAACAATTGTGTGTGTACGGAGTAGTTTGAGTAGCATGGAGTGAGGGAGTGAGTTTGCGGCAAAGTCGATTCTGATGCCAAGACCACCAATGTCGTCAACTCGCCTGCAAGCCGCTTTCCATCCATCCAAACACAAGCTTCAAGCTCCAACATCCGTAACTATATAAATACTCCGTACAACAACGTACAACTCGATACACAAACCGCATAACCACAGACCATACCACCAAGCTGCCTTGCCCTCAGCAGCGACCATGTGGATCAACAGGCTGGGGCTTTTCGCCCTCGCATCATCAGCAGCGGTAACAACCGTCGACGCATTCAGAGATACATCGCCCTTCTTCCTCTTCTCTACACACGAGTGAGTATCCACATCCCCCCATTCCCCCTAGACATACCTACCGTACCATCTACCTCTTTTACATACATACATTCCCTTTTTACGCCCCCTCCCCCTGGAACAAAATCCCCCCCATTGAGAAACAACCCACCTAACCCCATGATACTCACAGAACCGCCTTCCCCGTCCCCTCCCGCCTATTCGAAGCCGCAAACACACTCTCCACCTCCCTCTCCACCTCCCCCGCTCTCAAATCCTGCTCCGCAGCCACCTACATCCTCATCTCGCAACCGGGCGTGCACGCACGCGATTACAGCTCCGGCGATGCCACGCCGCGGCTACGGCGGCGGGTGCTGAAGCTGGATGAGGAGGTGAAGGGGAGTTTTGCCGTTAGTGAAGTTGTGGGCCGGGTGGATGTGGATACGTTGCAGGGGGTATTGGAGGAGGGGTGTGGGGTGGTGGTTGAGAGGGTTGATGTGTCGGGTGAGTTTTTCTGGATTCTGGTCTCATACATCATATTGTAACTCGGGTTGGACTGAGAGGTTGAAGAAAGCCTGGCTAATCATCTGGCTTCCGACGAGGGGTCGCTGTATAACAGGCGCAAAACTACAGACATACACGAAAACACCGCTGGTTCTCAGGGTTGATTTTGCCAGCGTAGCTGCGGACTCGAATAGATCTGAACAACTCGTCAAGAATGGTGGGTGAGGTCCTCCCTGTGTGCTTGCGGGAATATATGAACTGAATGAAAATGATAGATGAGTTCCTTGATGCCATCATCGACCGCCTCCCGTCGCGCGATTACACTGTGCTATACACCACGACGCCCAGAGAGTTTACCCCGGCGGGTATCGAAACAGAGGAGCCGGCCATATACAACGAGATCGACACAGATATCTACCAGAACCCGCTGCGGACCAATATGAATCGGGACACCGCGGCGCATTCGCATGTGCGCCGTGATGGCGAGGGTGATGGTAAAGACGACGGTGACGAGCAATGGAGGAATCAACCGTTGTTTGAGAAGTATCAGTTCCTTAGCCCGGGTGCGTTTCTTTTTCTTTTCCTTTCTTCCCCCAAACCCCCAAGGAAAGGGATTGTCATGTTATTCTGCCCGCCAGTTAAGGTCTCATAGGTCAAGATAGCTGGGTCCCTGAAGTATGTTTGGTTA